>NW_020525918.1:0-238441 GCF_003368295.1 Carassius auratus
AGATCTCAATCTGCTTGTTTGGTCAAAGGTCTTCGCATTATCTGAGTATATGACTTTACAAAGTCCCCTCCTGGCTATGAACCACTTTAGCACTAAAAGGAAGTTCCCTGTGCTTTGACTTAAGACTGTTTCCAAATGAATGGACCTAGTGACAGCACAAATCAGTGAAAAGTGCTATGTAGGCTTTACTCGTATAATTAATGGTCTTTACGATGAGCGGCCCAGCAAAATCCACACCAGTAGTTTCAAAAAGAGGAGATTCAATGACTCTATCCTCTATCCCATACTGGCTTGGCTTTAAAAACCTCTTGCAGACAAACACCTTCCGACTATCTGCTCAGCAAGCGGTCTACCCTTTTAAATCCAAAATCTGTCTCTGACTTGCATAAGTGTATCTCTTGTACCAGAGTGCAAACCCTTCTGATACCTGTGTTTATCAGGTAATGTCCATGGGTGCTGCTCTCTAAAGGTGAGATCAGATTGCTGGAGTCTTCCTCCCACACTTATCAGGCCTTGCTCATCAAGGAATGGTTTAAGTTCTTTGAGTCTTTATGGACACACTGTCCTTCTCTGAGCAAATTCATCTATCTTCCAAATGTCTCTTGCTGATTCATTCTGATCTAATACACTTCAGCTGTCACTATCTGTTCAGCTGAAAGCTCTCCATGCTTCTTTACACTTGAGCGTCTATTGTTGAGGAATCTCGGTATCCAAGCTGTTACTCTGAGAACAGAACTGAGTTTGCTGTATTTGCTTAGATCAAACAGAAGCTCACCTTTGTCTGTGTCGATGAACTGCATTGCAACTTCGAATTTAGATATGAGCTCTACCTTTACCTCTTCCACTGAAAAATCTACATTAGCTGAGAAAACTGGATTCATTGACAGGAGAAAATCAGGTCCATTCCACAACAACGGATTATCAATCAAACTGTCAACATATTGTCCTCTTATAGGAAGGTTGGCTGGATTGTGCTCTCCGTCACAATGTGACCACAACAACATTTTCTCCAATCTTAAGAGCCGTTAATAGATTATGGCATATCCTGGCACCTATCAAGGCTCCCGTCAACTCCAGACGAGGCAGCGTCATTTTCTTCAGAGGCGCAACTCTGGACTCTGAGGATACCAGAGCTGAGATAATTTCTGCAATCTCGGTCTTGCCTTGCAGATATCCAATTGTACAGTAAGCTCTTTCACTCGCATCGCAAAAAAACATGGAGTCTGACAGTTTCGCCTTGCTGATTTGTCAAGATTTGATACCAACTAGGTATGGCCAAATCATGTAACTGTGGCAACGCATCACACCACTTCCTCCATTTGTGGGCTAAATCTTGGGGCAGTTCCTCATCCCACTTGAGACCGCTCCCACATACCCTGGAACAGGCATTTTGCACGGATGGTATATGGTGTTATAAAAACGTATTGGATCAAAGATATGTGATGAAATCTGAAGCATGCTTAGTACTCTCTTTTCTCTTCAAAACATCTGTCACCTTGCGCAAGTCAAACTCAAAGTCATCGTGGTCTTGCCTCCATATCAATCCCAACACTTTCAATGCAATGCTGTGTGTCTCTGAATCTGCTGTACTCTCAACCTGGCCTTTCATCCATCTCGCTCTTAGTCTGAGGAGTTGGTCGTCCATTTCCGCAGGTTCTGCAGCAGATACGATACCTTTTGCTTGTGCTGTAATAAAACAAGCTTCATCCACATCCGGCAAGCTTGCAATGAGTTAATCCACATATAGTGATTCCCGGAGTACTGCTACAGTTTAGGGCTGTGCAATTAATCGAAAAAACTATTCGATTTAGATTTTGGCCTCCAACGATTATGAAAATCCAATAATCAAGATAAAACGATTATTGTGCCCCATTCCTCCCCCTTTTGCAGCGCTGCACTTTCGTTCCTCTATAAAAGCCAGACTTCCCGTGCAAATCAGGGGACGTGCTTGAATTATCGAAGTATGTTTATTCATGTCTTTAAAAGCATGAAAGAGAACTTGCTGCTCCTCAGAAAGATATAAGCGCTCAGAGATGAACAGAACACAGACATTTAAAGTCATCTTTTAGCTCAAGGTGTGCGCCTAATCGGTCAAGTACATGCAAAAATGTGTCAAAATGCTGCGCTTGGTGATTATTCATGTATAAATTAGTCGTCAGTAATAAATGAATGTAAAGAGTTGAGAATGAAAATACACGTGTAACAGTAATTTGGATCTGTGCGGCTCTTAAAGTGACAGCGGTCTATGTTTTATTTTACATTTGATTATTAATTTCTGCAGTAGGCTGAACGCTACATGAATATTTTCATATGAACTGCAATAAATAAAAAACTAAAGCCAAACTTAAACTGAAATGAGAAATTAATAATAAATGTTATAGTGAATAAATGTAATAATCATACTGCTTGAGACTTGCATAAAAAAAAAAAAAAAAACATTAAAGCACAGCTTGTTTAATTTGTATCTTTTTATTCTATTGTATTTGTTCTTTTGCTTTTTTATTACTGACAGTTTAATTATTTTCAATAATTTTGAGGACTTTTTGTTTGTTTGAAATTCCGCTGGTCTTTATAATGTAGATATCATGATAAGTCAAGTCCGCTTTGTCAATTCTTCCACATGTACAGAACATACATACAGATAATTGAAATTGTGTTACTCTCCGACCCTTGGTGCATACAGATAACACTAAACATTAGGACATTAAATACAGATAATAAAATATAAAGTACAACCAAAATTTTGGTCATATGACCCCGTCATAATCGTGTTAAATAATCATGATTACAATATTGACCAAAATAATTTTTATTATGATTTTTTTGCCATAATCGAGCAGCCCTACTACAGTTTTAGGTTGTTCAGACTCATATTGGTTGAGATGGGTTCTAATCGTTGCTGCTTACAGAAAGGGTCTAGATGCAACTTCAAACTCACTTTCAGAATTCTGTGATGAGGGATCATAAGTCCATAAGAACCTCACAACATCTCTATCCCTCTCTTTCAATCCTATCTGCAGAAAAGCCTTTGCAATATCAGTTGTGAAGACAACTTTGTAAAGGCGGAATTTAATAAGCACATGAAGTAAATCTGGGTTTAAGTTAGGCCCGATGAGCAAAGATACACTCTAAACAGAGCATATTTGCAGAGCCTTTTTTATGCTTAATTTCAATGTTGTATCCATGAATAATTCTTATATATTCTTATTATACATTCTTGTTAGGAAAACCAGAGGGTTATGTTCCGTATAAACAACTATTGATACACTTGAAGAACCCAGATACACTTCAAAGAACTGCAGAGTGAGGAACAAAGCCAACGTCTCTTTTTCAATAACAGAATAATTCCGTTGATGTTTATTAAACTTCTTCAAATAGCAACAAACAGGATGACCTACTCCCAAATCATCCTGTTGCAAAAGCACTGCCCCAGCTCCTACATCCCTCACCTCCAATTTTAAAGACCATTCAAAATTTGGGGCAGCCAAGATAGGAGCACTATATAACATAGCTTTTACTTCCTCAAATGCATTTTGGCAATCCTCAGTCCAGAAAAAAGAATTGGTCGGGCTAAATAGACTTGTCAAGGGGATAACCATGGAAAAGCTCTTACAAAAACTATTGTAGTAGCCTGCCATACCCAGAAAATGTCACAACTCTCACCTAGAAGTAGGCAAAGGAAAATATGCAATAGCAGCCATTTTAGCTTCTACAGGGTTTACCAAGCCTTCTCCCACTTCTTTTCCTCGACAAGTAACACTTGCCTTACCAAATATATATACAAGAAATTAAAACTCTTCAGCATCAAAGACAACCTAAATAAACTACTCTAGCTACCAGCCCAAGAAAACACATTTACTTATGAGATATCAAAGAACACAAACTTTACCACAAGTAGTATCCAAACAACAAGATAGTACAGGACAAAAACAAACCAAGAACACAAATGCTGTCGCAACCGAATGAGTGCTCTAGCATGTGAGAGAACTCCTGCTTCCGGGTCAGGTGCAGTCTTTAATCATATGCATGCCCTCATTAGTGAATCTGTGCTTTGTCGTCATTTAGCATTTTCTTTGATGATTGGCAGAATTAAGCCCTATTCACATGGGATTAGTATTACCCGGTGACCTCCAGTCATTTGTAATAATTGTGGAGGTTGTCTGTGATTTTAATCCTGTGCAAAATCGGGCCATGTCTGTAATTTGTAAAGTAAAAATTCCCCCACAAATGACCTACCATAATTCACCAAACAAAGAGGTTCTGTATAATATTAGTCCCGTGCGAATCGGCATCTCTGTGATTTGGCCAGGATTTGGCAGGTCGTATATCATTTTTCAAGGTTTTTGTTTCCAGCCGTTTTGATTCCAGCCGTTCATGCCAGACTGAAGAGAGAGGTGTTGTAATAATGTAAAATATGTGAAAAACAATGTGTTTTTCAGGCAACCTAGTATGTGAGCCTGTTCTAGTACACACACCCAAATCAAGACTTTGTAAAAGAGCATAAGCCCCCCCTTTAAATAAGTGGACCTGCTATACCTACAGGGTGCCAAAAGATCCCTCCCTAAACCTGTCCCCTTTGAACTGTCTGACTGAATATTTACTGTTTGTATCCATTAAAAGAATTAACATACAAATGAAAAAGGCAGTTCGTTACTTGAATCCAGTCATGTCTTCATCCATCTCAATTCGATTTAAATAGTATCTGTGAAATAAAGTTGATGATATCGCTGTAGATGAAGTGACCCCAACTAAGCGGCAAGGAACCAAAACTCCATCGGTGACAGAATGGAGAATAAACCTTGGGAGAAACCAGGCTCAGTCATGGGGCCAGTTCTCCTCTGACCAGACAAAACCACCCTTAGGAAAAAGTAGTATACTTCAAGTGTATTTCATTAAGTGTACTTAAGTAAAGTTCAAGTATTTTAAGTATACTTTAAGTATAACAGTAGCAAGCTTTAAGTACACAAAGTAGTTTACCTCTTTCTATGTTTGTAGTTTGTGCTGCAATTATACTAAAAGTGAACTTACAGGTATACTCACAGTTTACTAATTAAATACTTTGTAGTTCGTTTTAGTAACTGGTGTCTCTTTTTTCTTCACTTATGTTTTTTTTTTTTTTCTGTGCAGAATATGTGTTTTAGCGCCCTCTACCATATAATAATGAAAACACGGATTCTAGGAATAGCTCAAATATACTGTATTTAGAATTTTTGTTAGTATAAGTCAAGAATACTTAAATGTATTTTAAGTATATTTATGAGGAGTACATAACCAAAGCATACTTTCCTATTTTTAGTTTAAAAGAAGTATACTAATAGCATACTTGAATAAACTTATTTTTCGTAAGGGCAGCAGTTCAATTCCAGGCTTCAGCAAAGTCACATTTGGCAAAGAACTCAACTGGTTCCTGTGGTATTGTCCTGGTGGCTGTCTAGGAGGCAAGTTCTTGACTGTGGATCTGCCCCTGGAGCTCATCTAGTTGTCCTGGTCTCCGCTGTCTTTCAGGGCAGTAGAGGTCCTTTCTAGGTGCTGATCCACCATCTGGTCTGGATACGTACTGGATCCAGGTGACTGCAGTGACCCTCTGATCTGGATACAGACTGGATCTGGTGGCTACGGTGACCTCGGAATAAGAGAGAAACAGACTAAAATTAACGTAGATGCCATTCTTCTAATGATGTAGCAAGTACATAGGGTGTTATGGGAAGTGTCCCCGGTTCCGGTTTACCTAATTAATGCAGCCTAAAATTCCTTTAACGGATTTGAATATTAGAAATGTGTAAATGTGTTATTTGTACGCAAGGTTAAAGTGATGGGTCTTTAATCTAGATTTAAACTGCAAGAGTGTGTCTGCCTCACGAACAATGTTAGGTAGGTTATTCCAGAGTTTGGGCGCTAAATAGTTTATGGTGTGAGGATCCACCCATCTGCCCAAAAAAGTGAAACAGCCAAGAGTTCCACACAGGAGACGGCAAATTTAACATAGTCACATATGTACCAGTTATCCTAATTAAGACACACGGTCTAAAATTCATAGCAAAGCACTCAGGTGTTATAAAGAATACACTTAACTAGCCAATGTGCACATGTAATAGCACAAACAACTATACAGTGTGTTATATGGGCACAATGTGTTTTAAACGGTTAATTTTTAAATCATACCTGACAGAAGAGAGACACACAGCAGCAAGAGTTCTGGTGCAGAGATCCAGAGACCATCACACACGGCATGGGGTTTTTTCTGTCTACAGAATCCCCTCCACCCCGCAATGTCTTTTCACTTCCCTTTTATACTCAGAGCAGACAACAAAGAAATATTAAAGCCAAGTCTTTTTGGTTCCTTAGGTTCCCGTGATCACATCAGGGTCACACCTGGCTAGAGATAAAACATTCTTAAAGACCCTTAAAGGGTGAACACAATTCTACAAATGTTTTTAATCTTTCTCGTAATATAAATGACTACTGTGAAATTGAGACCATTTCGGCAATCGTACAGAGAACTTTAAAATGATACCAAACATGAAAAGTTTACGATCATGAATCCTGAAGATATGATTTATGTGAGCATAGCAAATTCAGTTTCTTAGCGATTGGGACCATGTACCCAGGGGGAAAGGATGAGTGAAAAGGCCAAAGAGTAAATGTAGCAAGAGTTTGGCTTCACAAAGAGATCAAAGCCCTTTGTTTTGTGGAATGGTATTTGCATTGCGAGAGTTCCTGAGTGGTTGGCTTCACAAATATTTAATTTCATTCCTTTCAATGGGGTGCATTCTTACATGTGTTAATGCTTTATTTAAAAAAAAAAAAAATCATTATTTTTCATATAATTTATCTTTATTCCACACTGCTCTGTCACTTGTCTGTGAAAGGGCTGTTTTAATAGAGTTTGGCAACTGTACATGGGTCCATGTTTAATATTATGTTAATAAGTGTATAATTGTATAATTATACAGGGCCCAACGTGGCCTCACTCTCCTGGGCATGAGAGTAGGATGGCTCCCCCTATTCCGGTTCTCCGTGACCTTGACAGGCTGAGCTCCAGAGGGTTTTTAGAGCAACGCTTGGTCAAGGTGGTCTCACTCTGGCAGGCATGAGAGTAAGATAATGCCCGCTACTCCGGTTCTCCATGACCATGAAGGCTGAGCTCCAGGGGCTTTTTGAGTGATGCAGGCCCAATTTGGCCTCACTCTCTTGGGCATGAGAGTAAGGTGACGCCGGTTCTCCATGAGAGTGAAGGCTCCATCCGTGGGGTGACCAGCGGCAGGTTTCAAGGGTCCAGGGCCTTCGGTACCCCCGAGCCCACACAGCACAATGAAGGTGAAGGATGGCACCCACCGGCCCTCTCACCCACACCGCTGGGCAGGTGGAGCTAGAGTATATGCGATGGTACCCATAAGATGGTGATCTATGCATGAGCACAGCGAAGCCACAGGAAACCCTGGTGGAGGCCCACAGCGGTCCTGATGTATACATTGGTTGTCTGACCTGGGTATAGGGCGAAAGACTAATCAAACCATCTAGTAGCTGGTTCCCTCCAAAATTTCCCTCAAGGTAGCTGGTGCTTTATCCGGTAAAAATGAATGAATAGAGGCCTTGGGACCAAGATGATCTCAACCTATTCTCAAACTTTAAATGGGTAAGAAGCACAGCTCTCTGGCTTGGAGCCTGGGCGTGGAATGCAAGACACCTAGTGGGCCACTTTTGGTAAGCAGAACTGGCACTGGGGAATGAACTGAACACCGGGTTAATGAGCCAATGCCGATGCTCATCAGACCCCAGAAAAGGTGTTGGTTGATATAGACAGCAGGTCGGTGGCCATGGAAGTTGGAATCCACTAAGGAGTGTGTAAAACTCACCTAAAAATGGTTAGCACAGGAGCCTCATGACCATATCCGGCTGTCAACAGAAAGAAAAAGGTATCAAGGGATATCAAGGGCGGTGGTGCGGAAGCCCTTCGGGATAAGGATTGGCTCTAAGGGCTGGGTCAGTCGGGCTGAAGTGTTAAGTGGGGCTGGGCCTGCGCCACGGATGAGGGAGCGGCCTCACTGCAGCACCCCTCCCGTTCCCGCCTCCGGAATGCGGCACTAGACCCCCCACCTCGGAATGCGGCACTAGACCTCCCCCCCGCCTCGAGCGTTCCTCCCGCTCAATCTGTGTCATCCTGTCCCTTCCTTAGGGGTAGGCTTGCACGTGGCGACTCTGGACGTGCACCAGGCCCTTCTCATGGATCTCCCCATTTACGTCCCACGTCAGGACCTCTGTCTCAGTGCCGCCCTCCCCCGGCATTTAATGATCACATAAAACTGGAGTCAGACTGATCACAGAGCTAGACTAAAATTTAAACTAAACCCTGATAAATTCAGAATATTATATACATGAATATTAAAATCAATTAAAACTTTGTCTGCAGCCAGCACTAACTCAGATATAAAATCTGATTTTTTTTTTATAAAGTCTGTATGGTGCCCTGGTGGCCTGTATACATTAGCCATACAAACATCACAGGGGATCCTGGTGCGCAATGGGGTAGCGAACCCGAGACAACTTGGAGCAGGTGGTCTGAGTTCGTTTGCTCCCGAACTGTGCCGTGTGAATGTGTGAATGTACAAGCAACACGGACTCGGGTGCACACTTGTTCAGGAAGTAAAGTAACCCACGCATGCGTAACACACGAGAACCATGGGTGGCAGAGGAACATTGATATGTGCTGAATTACACCATGCAATGAACATTCATTCACTATGTTGTGCATAATAGCACCAAAATAACAAAAATATTACAACTATGCTCAGTCGTGTTGTGTTCTCACTGCGTTTTCCGTGTGCGTTTGCGATTACGTTAGGTGACTGCAAACGCACCTGGGTTTGATACAACTATTGAGTGTCAAAGCAGACCAAAACCTAAACATAAGAATTTTCACAAAGAAATCCATCCATCCATCATCTTCCGCTTATGCGGGGCCGGGTCGCGGGGGCAACAGTCTAAGCAGAGACGCCCAGACTTCCCTCTCCATAGCCACTTCTTCCAGCTCTTCCGGGGGGACCCCGAGGCGTTCCCAGGCCAGCCGGGAGACATAGTCCCTCCAGCGTGTCCTAGGTCTTCCCCGGGGCCTCTTCCCGGTGTTACGACCCTGTGCTCCCTTTTCTTCTCTGCTGGGGTTGGAATGACCTGGGAGGGTGTGGTTGACTGTACACCCCTACTGACTGATTTTCACTGATTGTGGAGAGAATAAATGCTGGACTAATTCATCTCACATTACTTTCCTCTGGGGAATGGCAGTCTCCAGAGAAGTCATTTGTGCTCCAACCGTTGCTCTTGTTTATCTTTGTCAACATTCCTTACCTTTTGGATTATGATTTCTTTATTTAAACCCCTAGACATTATGCTATATTATTTTGTAATGGATTATTTTTCATTATAATAAACAAACTTGCAAGTCAAACCATCTGTGCAAGTGTGATCCTATTTTAGTTACGGTCGAGAACGAGCTGGCCGTGACACCGGTGAGACGTGCCTGGAACACCTCCCTGGGAAGGCGTCCAGGAGGCATCCTAAATAGATGCCCGAGCCACCTCAGCTGGCTCCTCTCGATGTGGAGGATCAACGGCTCTACTCTAAGCTCCTCCCGAGTGACCGAGCTTCTCACCCTATCTCTAAGGGAGCGCCCAGCCACCCGACGGAGAAAGCTCATTTCGGCCGCCTGTACCATAGGTGAGAGCTCATGACCATAGGTGAGAGTAGGAAAGTAGATTGAACGGTAAATCGAGAGCTTTGCCTTACAGCTCAGCTCCTTCTTCACCACGCCAGACCGGTACAGCGACCGCATTACTGCAGAAGCTGCTCCGATCCGTCTGTCAATCTCACGCTCCATCCTTCCCTCACTCGTGAACAAGACCCCAAGATACCTGAACTCCTCCACTTGAGGCAGGAACTCTTCACCAACCTGAAGTGGGCAATCCACCCTTTTCCGACTGAGAACCATGGGCTCGGACCTGGAGGTGCTGATTCTCATCCCAGCCGATTCACACTCGGCTGCAAACCGTCCTAGTGCACACTGAAGGTCCTGGTCTGAGGAGGCCAACACGACAACATCTTCCACAAAAAGCAAGACGAAATCGTATGGTCCCCAAACCGGACACTCTCCGGCCCTTGGCTGCGCCTAGAAATTCTGTCCATAAAAATTATCAACAGAACCGGTGGCAAAGGGCAGCCCTGCCGGAGTCCAACATGCAACGGGAACAGGTCTGACTTACTGCCGGTAATGCGAACACAGCCCTAAGTAGGGAGCCGCCGACCCCATACTCCCGGAGCACCCTCCACAGGATGTCGCAAGGAACACGGTCGAATGCCTTCTCCAAATCCACAAAACACATGTGGACTGGTTGGGCAAACTCCCATGAACACTCCAGCACCCTGGAGAGGGTATAGAGCTGGTCCAGTGTTCCACGACCGGGACAAAAACCACACTGTTCCTCCTGAATCCGAGGTTCCACTATCGGCCGAATTCTCCTCTCCAGTACCCTGGCATAGAGTTTCCCAGGGAGGCTGAGAAGTGTGATCCCCCTATAGTTGGAACACACTCTCCGGTCCCCCTTCTTGAAAAGAGGGACCACCACCCCGGTCTGCCAGTCCAGAGGTACTGTCCCCTACCGCCATGCGATGTTGCAGAGGCGTGACAGCCAAGACAGCCCCACAACATCCAGAGACTTGAGGTACTCGGGGCGGATCTCATCCACCCCCGGTGCCTTGCCACCGAGGAGCTTTTTAACTACCTCGATGACTTCAGCCCGGGTGATGGGCGAGTGCTCCTCCGAGTCCCCAGCCACTGACGTTCACCGAGGTAAACTCCAACACATGGCGGCTGAGCTGGGGGGCTATTAGCAAACCCACTCCAGCCCTCCTTGATTTAAATTTTGACATAAGGGGTTTTGTGAACTGTTCTTAGTCTGGCCAGTCACCAAGGACCTGTTTGCCTTGGGAAACCCTACCAGGAGCATATAGCCCCAGACAACATAGCTCCCAGGATCATTCGGGTACTCAAACCTCTCCACCACGATAAGGTGACAGTTCAAGGAGAGGCACAAAGAAATCAATTCTTAAAAAAAAGTAGCAATGTATTAATTTTCACATTCCAGTTTAATACTTTTAAGTACATAATGAGAACATAAGACACATTTATCTGAAATAGAGGCAGTAGAAGATGAGGTTATCATTTTAGTTGGGATAATGAAAAGAGCAAAAAGAAGAAAACCCCATAAAGAAAAAAAAAAACGATTTTTTTCCCCAAATCTTACCTTCCTTTTCATGATTTGTGTGTAACTTGAAAACACTTTTTTTCAATAAACATGCTCTCTCAACAATCACATGCATTACTTCATCTCGCACTCAATTTTCTCTTTTACTGAATGCTCTCAGTAACCACTACCACCTGTCTTCACTAATTTGCTCAATCCTCATCAGTCAAGGGTGCTTTTCCTGATAACCTGTCTCTTATGGGTTTTCAAATCTGTCCTGGAGGACCCCCAACCCTGCACATTTTATATGTCACCCTCATCAATCACACCTGATTCAACTCATCAGCTCAAAAGTAGAGATTGCAAGAACTGAATTGGGTGTGTCTGACAGGTTTGAAAACTACTGTATTAGTGCAGTACAAAGACTGTAAATGTCTACCTTTTCTAGGCATGTTCCCCGAACTATACCTTAAGATGCTGCTTAAGGTCAACATTCTTACATGTGATGTTACCAGGTGCTGTCCATGACAGTGGTGCTGAATTAGTTTATATCAATGGCAGTGTTGAACGCATTAAATGTAATGCAAGTTGCATAATCAGCATTACTTTTTTTTAAAGTAACTAGTAAAGTAACACATTACTTTTTACTTTACAAAAACAATATCTGAGTTACTTTTTCAAATAAGTAACGCATTACTTTTTATTCAAGTTTATTGTTTGACAGCTCTCCTGTCCCCATGTTGAGAAAAATCTGTTACTGTAGTTCTAAAATAAATATGGATATGCATTAATTAATCTCACTAACACACACACACAAACACAAACACAAACACAGATTCAGTTTTCCTCAAAATTGATAAAAAAAAAATAATGCAGCTCGGAATATTAAACAAACCTGCAATAATTAAATGTTTAACTACAACAAAAATATATTTTATGTATTTAATCCCATTCTATAAACCAATGTCTTTGCTTCTGACCTTCGATGATCCAGTTCAACCATACTAATAAGCAAAAATTACTCTACATACACATTTGTGAGTCTATTTTTTATTGCTGAAGTGTGTTGAAATTTGTTCTTCTGCATTCTACTGTAAAGATGCAAAGTTACTTACCCTTCAACATGAGACATATTCATTTCACTATTGGTGTAAAAAGGCTTTTATATTTGACAAAATTATAACTTCTTTATTTGAAAAACAAACAAGCAAGTCATGTCCAGATTTAAATAGTAATGCAAAAGTAATGTAACAAATTACTTTCCATAAAAAGTAACTAGGTAATGTAATTAGTCACTTTTTGATGGAGCAATGCAATATTGTAATGCATTACTTTTAAAAGTAACTTTTCCCAAGACTCAAGAATTGATAATTGCAGGGGTGCTTCACTGCATTATGTGTGAAAAAAAGCAGTGTTCATTATAAAAGAAGCACTTCAGAAAGAGTTGATTCATCTGGAGTCATAAGATCTTATGAAAATAATCAAAATGAAGGCCTGGTCGAGTGCTAATGGGTTGGCGATATGGATATGTGTCCAGTCAAAAAGGCCTTTTACTCGTGGGATTCTGGCAATGGCATGAAAGCACTGATGCTCCTCCATCACTTTGTGTCTTGTGAAAGGTGTGCAGATATGATATGTACTAAATGGCTCTGCAGACAGCATTGTCATTGATTTAAATTCAATTCAATTAAATTTATGCATTTAGCAGACGCTTTTATCTGATTTACAGTGCATTCAGGCTAAGAGTTTTTACCTAAGCACAACTATTTAATTAGCACAACTACTCACTGTATCGCTGCCATAGTTTGACCAAACTCTCCACCACAATCATTCCCTTTATATAGACTCCTAAACATTTACTGACTAATGGTGTGCCAGCTGATGTACCTGTGGATAATAAAATTAAACAGCTAACAACAGTCAGTCTAATGACAACTGTATGGATTGCATGAAAACACGTCTGTTAGCCTAAATGAACACTGGGTGTATTACAACTTCAGAATTATATTCGTATAGACTGAGATGTAAAGAACTGTGACTGACTGACACAGATGTCAGTATGCAAATTAGGGGAAAGAAGTGGGCAAATACTCAAATATAGAGGAAGTAAAACATGAAATAGGGGTTTTTAGAGTAGTAAACAAATAATGTGATGCTAAATGAGTGACGAGAGCAGATATAATAATCATCTGTTTGAAGCTGCAGACAGAAACATCAGACTCAGGACAGAAACACAACCTCTAAAGTAAGAATAACTCAGAATTTATTCTTAAATAGAATTAGACTTGTTAGTTTAATAATAGTAAATGCTGCTTTTTTTCCACGTTTTATTCCTAGATTTCAATATTCAATGCATTTTGTGTTTTCATCTTCAGAAATGGACCAAACTCTGTATTTCACTCTTCTTCTCATTGGTGAGTGTGTTTGTGGTTTTATTCATGATTTCTAGTTTCATTAGGTTTGATCCTGTTATGAAAAGCATTAAAGCAGCGTCTCTCTTTCACAGCTCTCTGCTCCGTATCTGAATGTGTTCAGCGTCAGTATCACTTTATAAATGAGAACAAGACCTGGACTGAAGCTCAGAGATACTGCAGAGAGAATTACACAGATCTGGCCACCGCTGACAACATGAACGACACGAACGAGCTGAAGAAGAGTGTGAATGATGGAAGTGTTCAGAATATCTGGATTGGGCTTCAGAAGACGGGTCGTGATGAATGGCACTGGTCTTCAGGTGAACCTGCGCTCTATCTGAACTGGGGAGATAAACAACCAAATCTTGGTCCAGAAGAATGCGTTATTATGTCAAATGGACAATGGCATGATGTGATATGTAGCACACCCCTAACTTTTATTTGCAATTCCTCCAATAACAGTAAGTGCATCTCCCTACAATGGCAACAAACATTAATGTATAAAAAGAAGCACAGAGTTTTTGACCCTGCTCCTGGAGGTCCACTGCCCTGTGAAGTTTCTATCCAACCTGCTTCAGCTTGTGTTATCAGCTGATCCTGAAGAGCTTGATTTGCTGGTTCTGGTGTGTTTGATTAGGGTTGGAGTGAAACTCTGCAGGACTGTGACTCTCCAGAACAGATGTTGGCCACTGCTGTACACCGTTCTGACACAATACTAATAACTTCTACATTTTAATGTGGTCATACATATAAACAAGCTGAAGTCAGTTTCTGTAGAGACAAACTAATGTTGGCCTGGAGAGAGAGAGAATAATTCATAATTTCTTTATAAATTTAACAATTATTTAATTGATAAATGTAATATATAAATGCATATAGCAGGGGTCAACATGGATGTCTGGCGTAGGAAATCAACATAACCCTTTATTCAAATATTATTTAAACTGTCTTAAATATTTTGCAACCAAAATATATATATATGGTTTTATATTTTGAAAAATATAAAATAATAATGTAATTTTAATGGTTTAAATGTAGGGTCATTAATAACTAATAATATCTCCGATCATCAGTTTTGGACACTACTGAATGGAATTCTGCCTCTTCTTGATGTTTACGAACAAAACTTTGGTTCAGTTCTTGTCTCTTCAATGTAATTTTATTGTGTTCACTTTTACCCATATAACAATATTTTGTTTTGGAGATTTTTATTATCAGAAATTATTATTTTTAAGTAGAGGTATACATTCAGCTTTCAGTATCTCAAAACAAAATCAGTCTTTAAATGATGTGTTTCTGATGATAACCATGAAGCACTTAAGAATAATGAACAAACTGATTGATGAATCTGTTTTTATCTGTTTTTCTTAAAGCAGACACAGAACTTGTCTTAGTCAATCAGGCGATGAAATGGAGAGACGCTCAGAGTTACTGCAGACAGAATCACATTGATCTGGTCAGTGTGAGGAACCAGAACGAGAATCAACAGGTTGAGCAGATCATTAGTGACAGACAGTTATCAGGATCATGGATCTGGATCGGTCTGTTCAGAGACTCATGGCAGTGGTCAGATCAGAGTAACTCTTCATTCAGAGACTGGGACACTCGTGAACCTAATAATGATGGAGGAAATGAAAACTGTGCAGCTCTTAATGCTCAGAGAAAATGGTTTGACGTCTCTTGCACCAATCAATATCCTTTTGTGTGTTATGAAGGTGAGTAGATCTTCACTAAACACACACACTCCATCATCACCTTCAGATCTCTTAAAGTTCACTCTACATGTCTGACAGGACAAATTCATCCCCAGTGTTTGTTCTGCATGTTGTTTTTGATCAGTCTCTCTCTAGTTTCTGCTTGTGCTTGGTTTATCTGCAGATCCTGAACTGATTGTGATCAGAGAGAATGTGACGTGGCCTGAAGCTCTGAGATACTGCAGACAGAATCATGTGGATCTGGTCTCGGTTCATTCAGAAGAGATGCAGCGTCGTGTGATGAACGTGGTTAAACTGGCGTCTACTGCGGAGGTGTGGTTGGGTTTACGTCACTCCTGCACTGTGGGCATCTGGTTCTGGGTGAGTGAAGATACCGTGTGCTATCAGAACTGGGCTCCAGGGAACGGCACATCAGATGAGGACTGTGAACACACAGTGAGATCTGGAGCAGTTCAGTCTGGAGGAGATCAGCGCTGGATCAGTCTTCCTGAGACTCACAAACTCAACTTCATCTGCAGCAGATATTCAGAGTGAGAGAAAACACAGAACTTTCACGTGAGATATAAAATGCCTGTGTTGCTTTAACTTCATTAATCACTTTGTAAAGCAATACTTGTACATATAATATTTTCTAACTCAGCAGGCAGGCACACCTGGAGGTTAAAGGCAGAAATCTTTTGCTCGGATGTTTGTTAATATAGTTTAAACAGTTTAAAACAATAACTTTAATTGGCTGCACAGTAAATTGAATGAATTGTTCTTTTGAGGGTCTGTTTTTTGCAGGTGGGTGAATTTCTGTTGATGTTTCAATGTGATTCCTTTGGGTTTGTTTGCTTAATATTAAGAGCCTCATATTTCGCTTTTAGAAACTCTCTCGACATTTCTTAAAAAAATAAAATAAAATAAAAATAAAAAAATTTGAATATTGTTTATCCTTTAAGCAGGGATGGTTGGGAGTAAAATATTTACAATACGTTTGTGCTAAACATAAAATTAAAACATAAATGTCAACAGCAGCAGCTCAAATAAACTCATGTAAAACCAGCAATATAATCTTATTTAACTATTTTAAATTATCATTTAATTACATCATAGGGCAAAAATAGTTTAAAAGCTATTTATTTTTCAATAAAAAAAAAAAAAAAAATGCAGGCATAGTGTAACTTCCCTGTTGCTGTTACTTGTTTATTAAAATGGAGCTGATTGAAAAGCACAATTAAACATTCATTATATACATTTATTTTTGCAAATGTTTACAATTTGATTCCCATGATATTACATTGACATACTTATATATATGTGCATTGGCTATTTTTATTCATTGTTTGTTTTTAGGAGACAAACTAACGAACTATAGACTAACAAACAAGACTTGTATGTAATGGAATATGACTTGATCAATAACACTCACTGTCCTTCTATTTCACGTCAGAGATGTAAATACTGTCCAGCCTGAACAGCTAAATGTCATGTAGACATAAGAAAATGAACGAGGATGTGTTCACATGCAAACATATTCATATTTTAGAAACAAGCTAACAAAAACACACAGTAAACGGCAGGAGTATGAAACAAAATGAAATGAGAATTTTTCACAAAGAAAATTTTCTAAAATAAAATGACAATATTTTAATTCTCACATTTCAATCAAGCTTTTAGACTGAGAAAATAAGACATATATTCTGAAACAGCAGCAGCAGAAGATGATATTTCAGTTGGGATACTGGGAGTCCAGCAACATTTTCTAGCATTATAAATGGAGAATAGATATGAGCACTTTAATGCAGGGTGGTCAGAGTCTTCATCTCATTTCTGTTCTGTACGTCTGCCATGGTCTCGTCTTCACCACCAGGGGTCTCGTCTCTCGCCCAGTCCCCTTTACGACTCAGTTTGACGGACAGCTTGGTGAAAACAGAGCTCTCTGCATTAGAGCCGCGACTGCTGCGGGTGGAGGCCGACTAAGAGTTGGTTCCTTCAAAGAGTTTGGCCATGAAGCCCAGACCAGCCTGACGGATGTGAGAGCTGCCAGCAAACACATACAGGACGGGGTTCACACTGCTGCTCATGAAGGCGAACGCTGTCACATTGGGACGGGCCACTTTCGCCGCTTTTAAAACAGAAGAGGAGCCGCCCTGGATTACACCAATCACCTGTGAGAACAGATCAGCAAGAGAGAAAAGGCACTTTTGTGGGCTGACATAAAATTTGAGAAAACTGACTTTACTGAACATATTCATAGGCACGGGAAGTGGGGGTGCTGAGGGTGCTGCAGCACCCCGTTTTTTCTTCTGTGGGTAACTGTTTAACTGTTGGGAATAATGATTAATTTACATTAAGTGCAAATACAGTGTAGGTTGCCTTGTTGGTAAATACAACTTCACCCACAAACGTGTGATTGGGCGAGTCAAGATTACAAAAGACAATCATCACTCATCAGTTTCAGTGGCATGGATGATAAAGTGTGAGTCATACTCTTTTTGATGCAATCAACCTGAACCTGCCTTTTGGCTAACTTTTTTCTCCCGTCAAATTTCAGATCACATCAGAAAAGCATACATTTTTTTATAAAAAATAAGGAAATAATAAACAAAAAGTGTAAAAAAAAAAAAATTGATTATTGGGTAGGTCTGGGCTTTTGTGACAGTTAGATGCCATCTATTAAATAATTTTAATTTTAATAAAAAAAAAAAAATACAATTGTATAATGTATTATAATGCTTGCAATACAGGTGAATATGATTGCCACTATTTGCAATAAGTAATAAGCAGAATATCCTGCTTTTTTAACATGCTAAGTGTAAATAGCATCTATCACTGTATGCACATTTATTGAAGTGTTACTTCATATAAAGTTTAATTGTAATTTTGTGTCAGTCTCAAGTGATATGTCGATAAATATTGTATGGTAATAGATTTGAATTATATTAAGTATGAAATAAATGTATTTTAAATTAAACAGCTATATTACCTTTTTACTAGGCTAGCCTTTTAATAAAGCACTTTAAGTGATCTTTCAAGACAATCATCAAGTAATAAATATTTGATTTGAATATTAATAAATATCAAATTGAGCCAAAATATCAATTGTTTGGAAGCATTTAAAAACAAGAATGAACAACAAGGAATATAATTCACAAGGCTGAATCCAGAAATTGACACAACACTTCCTTAATGCGCTCATAGCTATAATAAATCTGAAGCGTTTTTTCATGATAATTTTTGGTTACATTGGTGCCATGACCCTGGTGGAAGTAAGGTTTAGTTTTGCAATATGAGCTCTCAAGAGGTAGACTAGAGGCTTCGGCCTTTAGCATCCTTGCTAGAGCTCCTGCCTCCCACGAAACACTGGTTCAAAACCTGCTCAGAGCACGGTTACATTTTAGGTGCAGAATAAAGCACAACAGAATCCTGGTTTGAACATTTTCCCATGCCATGTTAATCATGGTCATGTGACAGCAGTAAGATATTCAGGGTATCATATATGTGACCCTCTCTGTGAAATCCAGTCTAAAGTCTTATGAGATAGCAAGTATCAAAATTTGATGAAAAGCATGGTGATTTGATTATTTCCGTCTTTGACATGGTTTTACTTAGTCAGTAATAAAGATATCAAGGTTGCATTTGCACAGAACATTCTTTACCATATGAAGTGATTTTTTTTGTTGTTGTAGAAAACAGTCAATCACACAAAAAAAAAAGAATACTAATAATAACTTTAGCTGGGTTTTCACAGCCAGGATCACATATTGCGAGGTCTGGCTCACCTGTAGGATGTTGATGAGGTGATACGGCAGCCAGAAGACGGCAAATGCAACGATGATGAGGAGGATGAGGGCGTTTCCTCTTCCTTTGCGCTGGAACATTGCGCTACGCAGCCGACAGATCACTGAGATGTAGCAGAACAGGATGAAGGTGAAGGGCAGCAGGAAACCCACGATAGTCTCAAAAAGATTTCATGAGAGTCACTCTCCCAATGGTATGGCATACACACATGCAACCTTGGATGGAATTGCGTCACAGTACTGTAGGTGCAAAGAAGATGTGAAAAACACAATGTCAGATAAAAAGAAGGACATAAAGAAGATTACAATTATTTATGAAACCAATTGTGCTGGTCCCAGTTTTTGATACAATGTGCGAAGGTTAATTTGGAAATATATTTCGTTTTTATTTTTATTTAAAATGTGATAAGTAGTCTAACTATTTCAATTGATTTATTAAAGTAGTTTAACTGATTACTTCTTGATTACTTTTCTAAATTTTTAATAAAAATGTTTATCTGTTATTCTCAAATCAAATAAGCATGTGTCCTATTCGGTGTCCCAGACTTCTGAAACATATCGAAGAGCAGTCAATGCAATTTGGAAATTATATGTTTTTTATATAAAAATGATTAAAAATAGTAAATTATATGAATCTGAAAGTGTAAAAAGGCAAACATGATTTCTTTAAGGGGTAGGTTACAATTACGCATTATGAACTGAACTGAGATGGCAAGATTTTTCTGAGGCATTATTTTTACATAAAATTAACTAATTAAAATGACCATGTGTACGTGTACGGCATCATTTATCCCACAACCCTTAACATGAAACATGGTTTTATTACAAATAAAACATGGTTACTAAACTTTAACCAAGGTAACCACAAATTAACCATGGTTTTGCAACAATAACCTAAGTTTAACCTTTGTATTTGTAGTAAAACTTTGTTTTAGAAATCGTCGTCTCAGCCTCAGATGTCATGCCCACAGACCATTGAATAAAGGTCCGATGCATATGGGACACAAACATAGAAACACTTCAGGAGTGTTGAAGTCATTATCGGATTGGTTGAATTTTACAGGATTTCTGCAAGAAGTGTGTGTCGCGTTTTTTAACGTTCCGTCTGGAAACAAAGATACTGTAGTGGCAAACCCTCTCACGAAAGAAGAAAGCCACCGTGTTTACAACTGTGACAGCGAGCACTTATCAGGATCAACTGAACACCGATTTTCAAAAGTATTTGAAATATTTAAAGTTTGTGGCATAGAATCTTTAAAGGTGCCATCTGTAATGTTTGGCAAAAAAAGTCATACTCCACATTCCATACCAGATGGGGGCAGTATGCCTCAATAAAGTGAATTGGTCTACTCTAGAGTAACAAACGAGAAACGGCATAGTCTCTATGCTCCGCCCCTACTTTCACAACAACACTACAGCCATAGCCGAAGCCTAACTGTGCGTTCACACCGCCGGCGTCTAGAGCGTCAAAAATCGCTCTTGCCGCTCTGCTCACGACGCTGCAGAAAGATTTGTGAGCGCTCAGACGCTCTGACGTAGATCGAATGCTTATTTTGTATTTAAAGCGGCCGCAAAGCAAACAAGCTTGTTGATCTCGTGCAGACTAACCACAAGGAGTTATAACCTCATTAAATATTGTTGTGGACGAAATATTAGGATCCTTTACTTAAAATGAACAATCTCAGACACCTTGGTCCACGTATCACTTTTAATTTATTTTTTTATGTCCCTGTAGGCAAACAGGGACACATCATAGATTAATACAAACGCTAAACAGCAATAATCAACCTGTCCTTTATTTTGCTTGAGAACTAATGTTCATTCACCGTGAGACACACGCAATTGACTCTTTTCACACGCTTTCAAGCCACACATCAATTTTTTCACGCACAGAAAAACCACGAAGCAAAGAGGACACGGAGACCAACAGACTAGACAGAGCAGGTTAGTTATGATATAATAATAGGGCTGTGCAAAAAATCGAATGCAATTTTCATGCACCTCTCATCAGTAAAGACGCTCCTGTAATTAGAAGTATATCTCCAGCATGTGCATTCAGATCAGAGTTGCCAGGTTTTCACAGCAAATCCTGCCCAGTTGTTTCTTAAAACTAGTCCAAAACTAGCCCAATCGCGTTTCCGGGAGGTTCCCCGATAAAAATTGCTTCCCGGGGTTAAAATATAAATTTTTGGGAAGGGTTTCCCTGGTAAAATTAGCATTTTAGGGGCTAAATATCACGTTATTGGTATTGGGATTGCTTCAAACCGCGGACATGAAAAACAGCCGCAGACTTGGCAACACTGGTTCAGGTGGAGCGGCAGTTACTGCACAGAGCCTTAGTCTACCGACACAAACAACACAAAATCGCTTTCAAAATCGACAAAGAATCGCCTGCGATTTTAACATCGATGTTGTGTAGATTGTCAGTGAATTACGGCTCTGTGTAGTAAATGCCAACCAGTGTTGCCAAGTCTGTGGTGGTTGTTTTTCATGTCCGCTGGTCACAGCGACCCCAATACAAATAACGTGATATTTAGCCCCTAAAATGCGAATTATACCAAGGCAACCCTGCTAAAAAACCTATATTTTAACCCCGGGAAGCAATGTTTTATCGGGGAACCTTCTGGAAGCGAGATTGGGCTAGTTTTGAGAAGCAACTGGGCAGGATTTGTTGTGAAAACCTGGCAATCCTGATCTGAACACACGTGCTGGAGATATACTCCTAATTACAGGAGCGTCTTTACTGATGAGATGTACATGAGTAAAGACATGCACAGCCCTATATAATAAAATGGGTAACGTTAAGTTATAGCTAGCTAATTATCAAACGCAGCTACGGTTAGCCATCGCTAACATTAGCACGTTTATCGAACAGCCTTTCGATACATTTCTATGTTATAACTTCCCGAAAACAAATACACAAACATATAAAACAAACTTCTAGCGAAATATTAACAGCATCTAACTTGCAAGTTCGGAGTCGAACCTCATTTCTTTCAGGTCCATCAGTTGTCTCCAGCGATTAAAAGCAGTGCCGATGTTTACTCTGGTATTCTTATCGGATTTGATTTGTGATTCCGAGCGCGGTTGTTTCCCTGTAGCGGGTGTTGGTCTCTTGCCAAGGGCTTCAGCTATCCTTCCGCTCTCTTCCCTGAACTGAAAGTAGTGGGCTGTACTTTCCACACGATTGACATAAGGTTCAGGTACGCCCTGCGAGTTATTCGTGTATTGCAGGTTGGCTGGTGGTTATGTTGCCCGCATACCGCCTCCCACGGCCGAAACTGGTATTATAACACCTGTCGGGCCGGGGCTAGTAATGCTAATGCTAATTAAGGTTGATATCTCTGCAGCACTATAACTTGACATTTTTTTAATGACATCATCGCCCTTATTTCTTCTCATTCTTTTGATGCGTGTAGGTCATGTTATGGATATTTTTACCTCAATTTTTGCATATGGCACCTTTAATATGTAATAATTTAGACTTGTTTCTCCCATAATCGACTTTATCTTGATTACGATTAGGTATGTCATAAAATCTACATTTTATCTCATAATTTTGATGTTTTATTCCATAATTATACTTACATCACCAAGTGATGGTGGTTCACCAGCTAGAGTATTTGGTGAAGCAACAGACAAAGCTAACCAGCTTTTATTCGCCCAGCTGACATTTTCGTGGAGAATTTGCTGCCTTCCTTCCGAGGCAAAGATGGATCTTTCTTCAGGATGTTTGCCATCTTCTTCCCTTCTGCCACAGGAATTCTGTCTGGAGTCAACATCTGTGGAGATCTCAAGGTTTTCATTCCATTTTTGTGCTTCAGTTGATGTGTCTTTGAAATGCAATAGAAATTACTTGCATGTCTGTTTTATTCCAGGATCCATCGGGTGGGATTCCTAAAGGGACCCTGCTGGCCATATTCTGGACCACCTTGAGCTATTTACTGATCTCAATCACAGTTGGTGAGATTAGACATCAGTGGTCAACTGATATGATTGATCGATTGAATGATTGATTTTGTATGGCCAGTTCTATTGATATATTAGAGTGCGACTGACATAATATCACACTAAAAATAATAGTGAATAACTTAATTAGAATCGTATAAAACATAAACTGGTTAGTATCCAGCTAGCAATTTTTGGTTCCCAAAACATTTTTGGGAATGTTAGATTTAGTTAAAAAATAAATAATGTTTCTTCAAAAAACAACCAAATGGGAATTCTATGGGAATGTTAGGTGGCACGTAAGTATTGGCCAATATTCTGACAGCATCAGCCAAACAGATTAGCGGCCAAAGCTGATAATTAAACTATAAAGAACAATACTGTTATAAGACATATTTCTGTTACAATGAAATGTGTATTTTAATAATGAACTCCTCATTAAGACACTTCCCCATTCTTCTCCCACAGCTGCAACTATTCTAAGAGATGCTTCTGGTAGTCTGAACGATAGTTTAGCGCTCAATTCTTCGATCCACTGCAGTGGTTTCGGCTGTAAATTAGGCTGGAATTTTGACCAGTGTGAGCAGAACAACACATGCAGCTTTGGACTGGCAAACCATTTCCAGGTGAGTGCATCAGTTAACAAAAACACGATTTGTATATTTGGTGAGTTCTGACTGCTGGAAAGTGGAGTAAATTTTACATTCATATCAATGCATTCGGCATAATCTTGATTATTTATTACTTACCCAGTATTTTAAACAATGGAAGATGGATGATAGATATTATGGCTTTTGTCTCCAGATTCTTGCCATAGTTTCAGGAACTGGCCATTTGATCACCATCGGGATCTTTGCTGCCACCTTGTCGTCAGCGCTGGGTTTCCTGGTGTCTGCTCCCAAAATTTTCCAGGTAGACCATGTGGCTGTTCGGAGGATAGCGTTTTTTATTCAACATATGACTGTAACATTTTATGTTTTTGTTGTTGTTGTTATTGTTACAGTGTTTGTGTAAGGATAACATCTACCCCTATATCGGCTTCTTCGGAAAAGGTTACGGGAAAAACAACGAACCTCTACGAGGCTACATACTCATGTTCATCATCGCTTTGGCTTTCATCCTCATCGGTGAGTGCTGAATCTCCTCCAGATCAGAGGATCAGAAGTGTCTCTCTCTGAGGACACTTTAATGTTTGGTGTCATGTTGATGTTTTCAGGTGACCTGAACACAATCGCTCCTCTGATCTCCAACTTCTTCCTCTGCTCTTACGGCCTCATCAACTTCAGCACCTTCCATGCGTCGATCACCCAATCACCTGGTGAGAACCCGATTATCAGCATCGTCATCATCAGTTTTTGCACTGTGTAAACAACAAACTGGATAAATGGTCAAATATGTAATAAACAAACATAAATAAATACATGTGAAATAGTTTGTTGTGTCTCGTAGGTTGGCGACCACAGTATCATTACTTTTCTCCATGGACGTCTCTGTTTGCTGCGGTCTTGTCTTTTGTCCTCATGTTTCTGTTCACCTGGTGGGCTGCTCTCATCACTTTTGCTATCGTGCTGTGCCTCTTAGGCTACGTCACCTATAAAAAACCTCGTGAGTAAATGATGTAGATTAGAACTAATACTTTCCAATTATAATATGCATCTGAGGTTCATAAATATTGTTATTGCTGCACCAAAAAAGTCTGTTTTCCATTAGCATGATATGTGAACACAGTAAGCGTTGTCTGATCATGTGTCCAGGGGTGAACTGGGGCACGTCTTATCAGGTGGGTTTCTACAACATGGCTTTGTCCTTCTCGATGTCTCTGACTGGTGTTGAAGACCACGTCAAAAACTTCAGGTAAAGATTATTAGCAAACTGACCTTTTCAGCTCACGATATACCAGCCGCTCACATATAAACACTTTCTCTTAGGCCTCAGTGTCTCGTTCTGACCGGTCCTCCTAACACTCGTCCCGCTCTCGTGGACTTTGTGGGGACTTTCACCAAAAACATCAGCCTGATGATCTGTGGGAACATTATCATGGTAGATGACATGCATCTTATACAGATAAACTTGACAGCATCCTTGCTACATAAAATAATTTATTTCAAAAGCTCTCTTTCACTCAGGAGGATGAGAAGTCCAGTTTCCCGCAGCACAGCACTGATATGTTGGTAGACTGGCTCAATCAGAGGAAAGTTTGTTCTTTCTACACGTCCTTCAACGCTGACAGTCTGAAAGAGGGCGCACATAATCTCATGCAGGTACCACCATCGCTAGCTTCAGATCTGCTAGCTTTCTTCTTGTCATCTTGTTCTTCTCACACAGTGTTTCTTCTTCTCGTCAATGGTCTGTCTAGGCTTCAGGTCTCGGTAAACTGAAGCCCAACACTCTGGTTTTGGGATACAAGATGAACTGGCAGGAATGTAAACCAGAGAGCTTACAGGACTACATCAACACTGTCAGGTGAGCTGCTGTTTCCGTTCACATTTATCAGTGAATATGTTACATTTTGATGTTTGTATTTTGACGTTGTATGATGCTCCTCGTTAAGCGATGCATTCGACTCCAGCTACGGCATCGCAATTCTGAGAATGATCGATGGATTGGACGTAATGGCTGATTTTCACATGGCAGGTGTGTTTTATGCCATATGATGGATTGAAATTTGCTCAGCATTGCATTTTCAGCAATAAAATCAACAGGTTTGTTGTGTTTGAAGGCAGATCATTTGCTATCGATAACCAGGCATTCGACGCAGATGAAGTCCCACAATGTGAAAAAGACCAGACCGACCAGAATTCAGGTGAAACAGACAGAAACTGTATTTTCTGTGCACATGAATTTAATTTGACATTAAATCATCATATTTATATGACAGCAATAGAAATTTAAATAATAAAATGGTATGTTCAGCATTTCAAGTCCTGATGTGATCACTCAGTCAGCCAATCAGAACGATTCCATTATATTAACAAAGCTGTGTCGTTTTACTCGAGCTTCATTAGAAGAGACGATCTGACGATGGGCTAAATAAAGCTCCTTTATTGTCTCCTCATCCAGATATTTCTGATGATGGATCGGACGAGCAGGTCAGATCGGTGTTTCAGACCAAACAAGGCAGGAAGAGCATCGACATCTACTGGATCTCTGACGATGGAGGTGAGACACAGCTGCTTCAATATACTTAAAAAGATCGTAATTTCCATATTATTTTTCTCCTTGTCAAATGCTATTGCTCTCTTTCAGGTCTGACTCTTTTAGTGCCGTATTTGTTGACTAGAAGGAACCGCTGGAAAAAGAGCAAACTCAGAGTGTTTATCTTAGGAGGCCGTGAAACCATAGAGGAAGACCGCAAAGAGTGAGTTGATCAACATTTTTGTAACTACATTTCTAGTTTTCCAATGCATTTCTAATGTTTGTCTTTGCAGCATGAAGATGCTGTTAAAGAGATTCCGGCTGGAGATTGAGGACATTGTCGTGATAACAGATGTGGATAAACCTCCTCTAGCGAAAAAGTGAGAAACATGTGCAAACATCCTCATACAGTAGATACTTTTATTGTAAAATGCATCTTTAAAGTAACTGTTGTGCTTTTCTTCCTCTCTGTTCCTGTAGTTTGCAGCGGTACGAGGAATCCATCGCCCCCTTCAGGCTGAGTGAAGAACAGGCCGAGGAGATGTACAGGAGCTCAAGAGACTGAGTCCATGGAAAGTGTCTGACAAAGACCTGGAGGCCATAAAACCAAAGGTGTGTGTTTGGAAGCGTGTGGCGTTTTGATTCTTAATAAAACTTATCAGTGTTAAAGCAATAATGCAATATAGACAACAGTTTTGTTATGTGAAGCTGCTTTGATATGATGTGTGAATTAACAAATACATTCAACTTGAGTCTGATAATCAGTCCCTCTATTAAACTGTCTTTTGTATTCAGGTGGAGAGGACAGTGAGACTAAACGAGATCATCAAGAAGAACTCAATTCACGCTGCTCTGGTTGTAATGTGAGTACAGATCACGGTTATTGTTGTTCATTAAAACCATTAAAAACAACAAAACGTTACTTAAAAAAAAAAAAAAAAAAAATTAAAGTGTTGGTGCAAGGTTGGGGGTTCGATTCCTAGGGAACACATGATAGGTAAAAATTGTTAACCTGAATGCACTGTAAGTCGCTTGGGATAAAAGCGTCTGCTAAATGCATATTTGTGGCGTATTTTTGAAGAAGAACGCATTAAAGCATCTTAAAAATAACACAAGTACTTTAGTCAACAGGAAAGCTGAACTAAATAAAACAGTAAATTCTTAAAAAAGGTCAAGTGAAAACATTTCAAAGTTGTTTTGTATGTTCGAAGTTTGCCTGTAAGAACAAACATTGTCATTTTTTAAACTGATTTCAATCATTTAAGCAAACGAGTGACTGATAGTGTGTGTGTGTGTGTGTGTGTGTGTGTAACAAGTCTGTTCATTATAACACATGTCTATGTGCTTCAGTTCTCTTCCAGTCCCTGATGTCACCTGTCCTAGTTCTCTCTATATGGCCTGGCTGGACGCTCTGAGCTACGGTATCCACTGTCCTGCCCTGCTCATACGAGGAAACCAGGAGAACGTCATGACCTTCTACTGTCAGTAAATGTGACTGTTCATCATTATTACATCTGCATGGAGAGCTCAGCTGCTGTCAGTTCCAGTCATGTAAAGTGGTTGAATATATTGGTCTGAAATGAGCTGTTTAATTCTCTTGTTCAGTGACTGTGGCTGTATGTTTATTTCACATGTTCTTATGTCTGTTTAATCTATCTTTAATGATGCAGGTTAATGATTCAGCTAGAAAAGATTGAATAGAAATGGGAAAGCACTTTGTCTCTGAGCCCTCTCGTCATTTGAGGGTAAAAGTTAAATGCAATTTAATGCAACAAGACAATTATGATATTATAAAATAAACTTATTTGTTCATGCTTTGCAAAATTACATTTCATTGCCCAAAACATTATAACCAATAATTAAGTATATTACATTTTGACTGAATATAAATACTATTATTATGACTTGCATGCATATTTTGATCTGCTTTTCAATCTGAAAAATACAATTTAGCACAACAACGGACCTCTCAGCCTTTATTGTCTCATTATACCAAGTATAAAAACGTTACAAAAGTTATTCAATCACATGAAAAGAAAAAATTAAGTATCACAACATATATATTTCAGCTCAAAAAAACATACTTCATTGTTTGCATGTTTCTCTATGCAGCTATCCCTTCACAATGCTCAAACATAATTAAAACTCATTAACATGAAAAATTCCTGCAACTTTCCTTTCACCTTACAAGACTATAACAGACATTAGTCTACAACAACACAACACACATTATCTAAAGCAACACAGCCTGGGCAGATCGCAGGAAAAATAACTAATAGATATATCCATACTCTTCCAGTTGATGATTGCATTAAGAATGTTTTTTTTTTTTTTTTGGAGTATTACAAGCACTTGGTGCATAAAGAAGATCTGTAAATTTGCAAAGACTAACGTCTCAAATCCAAAGAGATATTCTTTATCAAAGTGAAGACTGCCACGCCCACCCATAAAACACCTTGTTCAAACACGCCCCCACATGTCTACATCACTATGTGGATATATTTGCATAATGCCACCCGAATGTTCACACAAAGAAAGAAGGCGTGGCTTCAGTAACACCGTTAGTGTTGAAATAGTCATGTCAGGGAGGTGCTGTGTGTATCTAGACTAAAGCAAAAGCACTTTATTTGACCGAACAGAACAGAACAGCAACGCATGTTATGGATGACTGTATTGTGAACCTAGGAGAGGAGGTTATTCTGACTTTGCGACGACAATCAGGCGCTTCTGAATCCTCTACTGTAAGTATGTTTTGATATTAGTTTAAGTATTTGCTACTGAATGTTCAAATGCGTAGTTTTGAAAGGGTCACACAGTGGCGTCAGCTGTCTTAACGGTCCATGGCTTGTTTACTGCAAACACATAGGAGCTTCACCACTGTGTCTGTTCGGGCTTGAACTGATGGTAAAACTAAGGACATTATTAACTGTCTTTACATTTATTTTGAAAGATGAAGCTACATTACGTTACATTTCCAACTAGTGCTTGTGGTGTTCAGCCAATCACAATGCACTGGGTCAGCTGGCCAATCAGAGCAGACTGTGCTTGTCAGAAGGAGGGACTATGTAGAAAATGACTCGTTTGAGAAAGACGGGGCATAGAGGACCTACAATAATGTACAGTATTTGAAAAATAATGTGTTTTTGAACATTAAAGCATGTCAACAAATTATGTTACAATGAAAAAAGTGTGTCTGTCGTTTGCTCCTCCCACCACACTGGTGGAGAATGCGGGCAGGGTGAAGCCTAGACAACACAGTTGGGAAACACCTGGTGATGTCACACCCTCTCACTCGCAAAAGTTCGCAAAAACCCAGACTGGGATGGAGGAATGACGGAGTCGGCCTCTCATGTTGGTGTTAGATCGATCAGGATAATAAATCAAATGCTCAGCACTTGGAAGTGTGAACTCACAAAGACTGAATTATACTTGCTGAAATACTACTGTAATGGACAATGTCAACCAGTTGTTGATGATTCTTTTCCAGAATTGACTCTATTTCCTGACTTTAAAGACTGCACTGGTCAACTGTTAGAGTCCAGAGAGACTCTCAGAAATGAATTTGATGACATGGGAGGAAAATCTATATGTAAAATGTTTGTTAAAATTGTAAATAAAGGCAAACTAAGTGGTCAAACTGACACTCCTTGGAGTGTCTTTCTATTTTTCTGATCATCTGCACTTTTTTTCCTCAGAACGGTTGACAGATTGGCAATACTAAGTAAAAAGCTTTGACTTGGGGTGGGGGAGAGGTTAAACTCTTTATTTCTGAGGGTCACAAGCACCAAAACTTGCTGCCAATGCAAGACAAGGCAAATGTTAAAATTGATTGATTTCCATATAAATAACCATGTAGGTAAATATTGCAGATTATTGCTTAATCGAAATAAGCAGAAATTATATAGTCTGTGTGTCCTTGTGCAGGTTTGATCCTGCTCAGGGCAGATGGGAGCGTTTTCCTGACGTGTCCAGACCCAGGGAATACTTCTTCACTGCTGTGTGTCACAGAGGGAATGTGTTTGTTCTGGGCGGAAACTGTGATGACGTGAACTGTCTGGACTCAGTGGAGTGTTAGGGGTCGTTCACATATCGCGTCTTTTGCGCACTCAAGTTCGTTATTTCCAATGTAAGTGCGGTATGCGCGCTCATAATGGAAGCGACGCGGTCACGCTGCACACGCTTGTTTTTTCCAGGCGCATCCGCACCACATCGAGTTAAAAATATATCAACTTTTCAGAATGCCGCAAGCGCACATTGGGTCATGTGACAAGAACTAACCAATCAGCTTCATCCTTTCCCGTAACAACGTTGATTCAGATTCAGATTATTTTATTTAATGCCATGTCAGCACTCAAAGCTATTTTCATGGCAAAAATACAATTATAAAAATACAAATATCATATTAACACAAAAAAAAAAAAAAAAAAAAAAAAAAAAACAGAAAGTCATATTATATAAGATTTTTTTAATTAACACATGATACAAAATCCAAAACCTTTTCAGGCATAATCTCATTAAATATGCCCTTAAGTGAAGTAACTTCATAAAAGAGCATTCTGCTTGTAATAAGTCCAGGACAATCCAATAAAATATGTTTAACAGATAAGGGTATTTTACAAAACATACTTGAGTTGGATTTTCGCCCTTAAGCAAAAACGCATGGGTCAAACTTGTGTGACCCATAAGACATCTAGTGTAGACAACTTGATCAAGTCTAGTTTTAAAATTGATAAAAGGTCTGTTTGTAATTTCCGGATTAGTTCCTTACAATTTATTATTCTTGTACATATTCCACTCTTCTTGCAATTTATTTAAAATATATCGATTAATAATCGGTCTCATATCTGAAGGAGGACATTCATTAACTTCCTGATTAAGAGCATCCTTAGCAGCTGCATCAGCTCGTTCATTTCCTGAAAGTCCAACATGTCCTGGAACCAAGAAAAAATATAATACTGAAGAACTGATTTAGTAGATAATCCACTTTTGTTAAGATGCAGTCCACTAAAGGATGATCAGGTTTTAAAGTGTCCAATGCTTGAAGACAAGATTTCGAGTCTGCAAAAATTATATAATTTTTTTGTTGTGCATTTTCAATATGCTCCAAAGCTAAAAGTAAAGCACGTGCTTCAGCAGAAAAAAAATGAGCACTGTTTTGAAATACGGATTCCATAGCGTTGATGTCCAGTCACCATTGCTGCTGTTACACTATTTTCCACCTTCGAACCATCTGTGAAAATAGGTACGTGAAAAGGGAATTGGTTTCTTATGTCCAAATATTGCTGTCTATATACATTTGGATGGGTCACTCCTTTCCTCTGATGAGCCAAATCCAAATTGATATTAGGCTTCTTTAATTTCCAGGGAGATATAGAATTGAACTGTATTTGATTTAAAATGTTCAAATTTGTATTTAAGTTCTCCAAATGTGGTTTAATACGAATAGCAAAGGATCTGATGCTTTTAGGTTTGCTCTCATTCAAAGGAGTAAATTGTGGGTTGAAGACTGTAGAATAAGCAGGATTGGTTTTATTTGCTTTAGTTTTGACAGCATATTGGAGTGAGAGCTTCAATCGTCTATTTTGAAGAGAAGGTTCATTGGCTTCAATGTACAAACTTTGCACTGGCAAAGTTCTAAATGCTCCCAAGGCAATTCGTAAGCCTTGATGATGTACTGAGTCAAGCATCTGCTTGATTTTCTGGCAGAGTCATATATTATGCTTCCATAATCCAAGACGGGAACGAATGAGTGTTCTATAGAGTCTCAAAAGAACAATATAATCTGCTCCCCATTTTGTTTTTGCCAATACTTTCATTATATTCATAGCTTTAAGACATTTGTTTTTTAGTGATTTCAAATGAGGAATGAAAGATATTTTGTTATCAAATATAAGACCCAAGTACTTGATTTCCTTAACAACATTAATCGGTTCTCTATTAATGAAGAGTTCTGGATAATGTTGAAGGGATCGCTGGATACAGAAGTGGGTACAAACTGTTTTTGATTTAGAGAACTTGAATCCATTTTCAACTGACCACTGATTTATTTAGTGAATACATAACTGCAGTCTCCTTTCAATTGTACTCATGTTCTTCCCTCTATAACAGTTATAACATAGTGTTCCTGTAGCTCAACTGGTAGAGCACTGCGCTAGCAAGCAAGCAAGGGCAAGTTTGGCGGTTCGATTCCCCGGGAACACATGATATGTAAAAATTGATAGCCTGAATGCACTGTAAGTCGCTTTGGATAAAAGCGTCTGCTAAATGCAAAAACTTAATTTAATTTAATTTAATTACAGATATAGAGTTCATTAGTCTCTACTAATGGGCTGATGACCTGAATCAGGTGTGTTTGACCATATGTGCAGTGTTGGTGACTCCAGGAACAGGACTGAAAACCACAGGTGTAGAGAATCACAAAGCCATAAATTTAACCTTTTAAGGTTTAATTGTTATGTCTTGTCTTGTCATGTTCCTGTTTCCTTTTACTCTGTCTCCCTCTTCTGGTCTTTTGGGTTACTTTCACTTTCCCTTTCTCGTTTCCCAGCTGTTTCTCATCTTCTCTGACTACCTCATTTGCAGTCTGCTGGCCAGTAAAGGCGGGCGTACACGGTGTGAATTCGGATGGTCGGAAGATCGTATGTCCACGCACACGGCACGAGTGAGTTTATCTGAAAATCGTACGGACGAGATGATATACGACACGATTTTACAACCTGCGAATTCCAGAAGCAATCGCACAAAGTTGATAGACGCGTTCGACTTGAAGCAGCGCTGCACGCACAGAAGGATCACTGTATGACATTACCGCGAGAGCGATAAGAGAGCACACATATCCAATGCATTCGAATCGCTCTCGCCGTACTTTGATGTCATACAGGTGATCATTCTGTGCGTGCAGCGCTGCTTCAAGCCGAACGCGCCTAATATAACTGCTCTCCCTCTCTCATAACTGCAAATAATATATTGATACGAGCCGTGACTGTTTCCTACACGTACAGGTTATTTCAGCAATAGGAAACCGGGACGTTTGGTTACCCTGTGTGTGTGTTCTTGTATATGGTTTATAAATATCTGAAATGGGTATTAAAATGTAAACATGGTTTGTGATGACAATTACTGTGCCCTCGTAAACCAAATGACTTAAAAAAAATACTATACGATGTTTAATAGAAATTTTAAACATGCATTTTTCGTGATGGATAGAGGTAGTGTATGGGGATATACAGTATAGAATACCGTAACGTTTATGGAGAGTCCCTGTAAACTACATATGCGTGTGTGAGCGAGAGAGGGAGAGAGAGAGAGAGAACTAAAAAGGCATTGGAATACGTTGCTAGAAACATCATACAGCGCTCGCTGTTCCTGACAGACTTCAGCTGCTGTCTTCGTCTTTCTTCTTCTGTGGTTTTCCTAGTTCGTGATTGGTCAACTTCAGATAAATCAACAAATTGGCTCGTTCAACAGCACAAATGGCACAAATTCAAACCGATAGCTCACGAACTTTATAGACAGGTTTAAAAATGATCGGGAGGTCGGGAAGTGCTCGTAATTCATCGCAAATGATATGAGCCGCGACCATACGAGAATACGCGATTTCCACATGATTGAAAAAAATCGCATGCAAACTCGTAAGACAGCAAAAATCGCACCGTGTACGCCCGCCTTAAAGGGAATCACGGGGTTCGTCTCCGTGACAACGCTAGACAGGGCAATATATAGGGAGGAGTAATGAGTGACAGCTGTTGCTGATGACAATTAGCAGAGACGCCCACAAGAAACAATCAGTGCTGACGCGTAACACAACAGACTAGGGAATTGACCATACCTAGGGCACGTAAAACTCTCTTCTTGACATTTCCAAGAGGATAGGGACTTTGGCGCGTTGTTCAAAACAGACCGCGGGTGAAGGGAGAGCTTTGGGAGCGGATACTTTCATCGAGAAAACGAATTGGATGTTTGAGAGAGACGGCGGGTGGCACAGCTGTACTGTGACTGGACCAGAGATGGAAGAAGGAGATGGAAGAGGACGAGATAAGGAGAAAAGTGGTAAGGGAAAGCAGATAGGGAGAAAAAATGAAAATCAGAAGAAGAAAAGGAAGGCAAATACATTAGGTATTAGCAGTAACTTGGATTTGAGTGGAGAGGAGAGTGATATGTGTACTTTAGAAGAACGAGATGATGAAGAGTTTAAAGTAGTTATTAAATTTAAAGATGGAGGTGGAGTGGAAGGTGTAAATCCGGTTCGATTGACTGTGGCGTTAAAGAAAGCAGTTGGAGATATAATTGCAGCAAGGGTTCTGAGAAATGGAAGTTTACTGATTAAGTGTAAAGATGTGGGTCAGAGAGATCGGGCTCTCAAGCTGGAAAGATTGGGGCAATTTCAGGTGGACAGGGTTGTAGTTGATCAGGGAAGGAATCAGTGGAGTAAGGGGGTGATAACAGGTATCCCGTTGTGTGTAGGGATGGAAGAGGTGAAATCTAATTTAAGAGGTGGTACTACAATGAGTGCACAAAGACTTCAAGCATCAAGAGAGGGGGCTAAGGTGGATAGCCAATCAGTTTTGCTGCAGTTTGAGGGTGAGGCTCTCCCAAAAAGAGTAACAATTGGATATATGAGTTACTTTGTCAGACCTTATGTTCCAAAACCGCTTAGATGCTATAATTGTCAGCGGTTTGGACATGTAGCAGCAATGTGCAAGGAAACTAGAAGGTGTGCCAGATGTGGAGGAAATCATAATTATGGTCAGTGTGGGGAAGGTGTATCACCAAATTGTTGTAATTGTGGAGGTGCGCATAATGTGGCTTATGGTGGATGTGCAGTGATGAAGGAAGCTGTGCAGGTGCAACAAGTAAGAGTGGGGCAGAAGGTATCATATGCAGAAGCAGTAAAAATGGTATGAAATCAGTCAGCAGGAAGTAGCAGTGGGGTAGTGTGGAGAGTGAAACAAGTCAAGTAAAGGAGAATGAGGGGGAAATGATGATAGTCAATGTAAGGAAATTAGTGACGTTTATTGCCGGTGTGATTAATGGAACAGCAGAGGTAAAATCTAAGACCGAAAGGATACAGTTGATAGTTATGGCAGTGGTACGACATCTGGATATAACAGGACTGACATGGGAAATAGTGAGAGATGATCTCAAACAACAGTCTAGTCAGGAATCATGTGTTGGTTAATATTAATTATGTTTTTAATTATACAATGGAATGCCCGAAGCCTGATAGCAAATGGACAAGAGTTTAAATCTTTTATTGATGGAATGGTGGAAAATCCAGATGTTATTTGTATACAGGTGTGACGAGTGGGGCGGGGCCGAGAGACGTGGGCACGAGGAGTGAGGCCAGGTGTAGTGATTGGAGATGAGCTGCACCTGCGCCCCACCACCTGTCTCGAGTCCCACGTAGGAGATGGAAGGATATAAAACTGGAGCGACGACCGTGAAGGACGAGAGAGGACCAGGCCTGGGACATTATTTTATGTTTTGCTTTTTATTTATGCGCACCAGTCATCCGTGAGGGGCTGGTGCGCTGTTTTGTGTTTATTTTTCAATTATTAAAATGTTTTGATTGTGCGCCGGTTCCCGCCTCCTTCTTCCCGATGATATGGAGTTTAATATTATTACAACAGGAAACGTGGCTTAGTCCAAATTTGGATTTTGTGATACAGGGATATGTGGGGGTTCGTCGAGATAGGAAAGAAGGTGGTGGGGGAGGCTTCCATATAGGATTCTGGGACTGGGAAAGGAGTTAGAGTATGTGGTGGTGGAAGTGTGGATAGGGATGGACAGTATAGCAATAATTAACTTTTACAATCCATGTAGGAAATTGGACTTAAATTCAATAGAGGGGGTTGAGGGACAGGATAGACGAAAGGTAGTATGGTGTGGGGACTTTAACGCTCATAGCCCACTTTGGGGTGGGAAGAAGTTGGATAGAAATGGTCAGGTCATAGAGGAGTTGTTGGATTTAAAAGGGCTGGTGTGTCTTAATGATGGTAGAGGAACAAGAATTGATATGGTATCTGGAAATGAGTCGGCGTTAGATCTTACAATTACGTCTAATGATATAGGAAGATTATGTGAATGGGAGGTATGGGAGGAATCAACTGTAGGAAGTGATCATTTTCCTATATTATGTTCTATTCAAATGAGGACGAAAAGACAGTCTGAAGAGGGAGGAAGGAGATGGATGTTTGGTAAGGCAAATTGGGCAAAATTTAAGGAGCTTTGTGAGGAAAGGTTAGATGAGGAGGTTAGAGAAATGGATATTGACAGAGAATACAGTAGTTTCCAGGAAATTATTAAAGGGGTGGCAGATGAAACTATTCCTAAGAGCTCTGGAATAAGGAGAAGGAAAGCAGTTCCGTGGTGGACAGAGACATGTGGAGAAGTAGTAAGAAATAGGAATATGGCTTTTAGGCAGTTGAGACGGACGCATAATTTTGAGCATTTAATTCAATATAAAATAGCTCAAGCATTAGTAAGAAAGACTATTTGATAGGCTAAGAGAGATTATTGGCGTCAGTTCTGCAGCTCAATAGGTAGAATGACACCTGTGGGAGAAGTGTGGGGGATGATAAGGAGGATGGGTGGGGAAAGGAGGGAATGGGTTTACCCTGTAATGGTGAGTGGGGAGGAGAAAGCTGTGACGGATAAGGAGAAGGCAGAGATGATGGCAAAAGCTTTTGTAGTAATACATAGCTCTGATAATCTGGAGGGAGAATGGAAGAAAGGAAGGGAAAGGACATTGAGGACATATCCTGGGGTCTAAGGAAAAAGAGAGGAAGTGGATGATGCATTGAGTGCACCATTTTTCTAAGGCAGAGATGGAGAGAGCAATTAAACGGGCAGGGATGACAGCACCAGGAGGAGATGAACTGTGTTATGCTATGTTGACTTTTATGGGTGAGATTGCGTTAGGAAGACTGCTTAGATTATATAATAGAGTATGGGAGGAAGGACAACTTCCAAAAAGTTGGAAGGAAGCAATTGTAGTTCCTATTAGGAAACCAGGGAAGGATCCTGCAAAACCTAATAGTTATAGACCAATTGCGCTGACATCCCATATAGGTAAAATTATGGAACGTATGGTAACAGACAGACTGGTCTATTTTTTTGAGAAAAGATAATTAATTGATTCTTATCAAAGTGGATTCAGGAAGGGAAGATGAACAATGGATCCAATAATGTGCCTGGAAGATGAAATAAGGAAATCCCAGGTTAATAGGGAATCAGTGGTGGCAGTCTTCCTTGACGTTGAGAAAGCGTATGATATGATGTGGAAAGAGGGGATGTTGATTAAATTACATATTTTGGGAATAGGAGGGAGGGCCTTTAACTGGGTAAAGGATTTCCTGTACGAACGCTCTATTCGGGTGAGAATTGGGAAAGAATTATCTGGTAGTTATATGGTAGAAAATGGAACACCTCAGGGTAGTGTTATCAGCCCACTGCTCTTTATCATTATGATAAATTATGTATTTTCAGATGTAGGGCCTGGGATTGGAAGATCGCTGTTTGCAGATGACGGGGCCTTGTGGAAGAGGGGAAGAAACATAAAATACACAGTAAGTAAGGTTCAGGAAGCAATAGAACAGGTAGAACGATGGTCAATGAGATGGGGTTTTAGATTTTCAAAGGAAAAATCTCAAGTGGTTTTCTTTACAAGGAAAAAGATAGGGGAGGAAATTAATCTTAAATTATATGGACATGATATGGAGAAAGTAGAGTCCTTTAGGTTTTTGGGAATGGTTTTTGATGCTAGGTTAACATGGGCAGGTCACATAGAGAAAGTTTTAGTAAAGTGTAAAAAAGTATTAAATGTGATGAGGTGTCTGACAGGAGTGGACTGGGGGGCGAGCAGGCAATCACTGAGGGAGATATATGTTTCACTGATTAAGTCTGTTATAGATTAAGGTTGTATAGCATATAGAGATGCAGCAAAAACTACACTGGCTAAACTGGAAGTAATACAAACTCAAGCACTTAGGATATGCAGTGGGGCTTTTCGGACATCACCTGCAGTGGCGTTGCAAGTAGAGATGGGTGAGATGCCTTTACATTTAAGGAGGGAACAGTTGGCAGCTAACTATTGGGCAAACCTACAAGGACATAATAGGTCCCACCCAACTAGAGTAGTAATGCAGGTGTGCTGGGAGCACGAAAGGGTTAAAAGTCAGAGTTTTGGATGGGTATGTGATGCTATTGGAAAAGACTTGGGGTTAGAGGGTATAGAATTTAGTCCAACAGTTCCGTTGCCTGTCAGACCACCATGGTTGTTTGTGGAACCTATAGTGGATTTGCAGTTATTAAATAGAATAGAGTTTTTTTGTGAACATCTGAACGAGGAGTTTAATGGGTATCTGGATATTTACACAGATGGGTCTAAAGATCCTAAGTCTGGGCAAACGGGCTGCATTTGGAATACCAAAAATGGGAGTTAAGGTACAGAAGAGACTGTCTGATCAAATATCTGTATTTATAGTGGAATTGATGGGTATCTGGTTGGCTCTACAGTGGGTAGAAGAAACAAGACCGGATAAAGTTGTAATTTGTTCAGACTCTAGTGCAGTACTAAAGTGTTTGCAATCATTTAAGTCAAAATCAAGACTAGACATAGTATATGAGGTACTAGAATGTTACACAAGGATTTCTCAGTTGGGGGTGAAGGTAAAATTTACATGGGTACCAGCTCATGTTGGTGTTAAAGGAAATTAAATGGCAGATGATTTGGCAAAACAAGCCAGTAAAAGAGAAGATGTGGAAATATCAATCTTAATGAGTAAAACAGAAGCTAAAACTAAAATCTGGATGGAAATTATGAAAAAGTGGCAGAGTGGTTGGGATAGAGAGGAGAAAGGGAGACATTTATACAGAATACAACAGAAGGTTGGGACAGAGAGGATCACTGGAAGGAGTCGAAGGGAAGAAATAATTTTCACTAGGTTAAGGATTGGACATTGTGGGTTAAATAAGTGCTTACATATTTTAGGTAAGCATGTAACAGGAAGATGTGAATTTTGTGACAGTATGGAATCTGTTGAACATGTGGTACTTGAATGCCAAAAATATGATCGAGAAAGGATAAAGATGAAAGAAAGCATAAGGAATTTGGGGGTGCAAGGGAATTCACTTAAGGAACTTCTGGGATTAACTTCAAATGATATCAGTACTCATTTATTTACCTTCCTTAAGGACACAGGGATAGCAAAAAAAATTTTTTAATTATTAATTAAAGGGTGGGGGAAGAGAGTTGGAAGTCTCCATTTTAGTTTTAGTTTCTCTTTGTCTAGCTCCGGTTCACACTCCAGTACAGTAGGTGGCGGTAATGTACCATTGAAGTTGGATGCCAACCGCTGTTAAACATCAAGGAAGAAGAAGAAGAAGAAGACATTTCCAAGAGGGCTTGTACTTGAGGGGGAGTGACCAAATGGCAGTATGTGATGAACATCCAGCGTTAGGGCAGATCCAGAAACATGGTTGAAAAGCACTGATTTATTCAATCAAATTCATGCATTTATAACTACAAAAATCCCTCATTTGGAAAACACACATCTTCTTTATATTCAACGAAACTCCTGTATTTTTTCTGTAATGGTATGCTCTGTGAGCATGTGTATAGACTATGTAGTGGACAGCAATAGACGGTCTTTACCTCCAGGTGTTGTCCTCAGGTGTATAATGGTCAGTTCACGTGAGAATAAGGCAAATGAGCAACCCGCAGACAGGGCGATAAAAAACAAAACAGAAATATCAGCAGATAACTTGAAAAAAGGTCTCTTTGGCAGCAGGAATGCAGCGTCTAACTTAAAAGGTACTATTGTCCCATTAGCCACAAAGAGGAACAATCCACTTAGAGGACTGCACAGAATCCTCAATCGAGACACCTTTTGCTCGGCCTGGAGCTGCATTCTCTTCTGAAACCATCTGCACATAAAATGTATCACTCAAGGTATCACTATCATCTAGATCCTCCACGACATGTACTCTGTGATCCATTTGAATTTCTTTTGACAAGCAGATTTTTGCAAAGTGGTTCAGGCCATTACATTTACAACACCGTTTAACAAATGCTGGACATTGTCTGAATTTATGTTTAATCCCACAACGTTTACAAAGAAATGTTTCATTATCAGTGCTTTTAAAGCTTCTTGCATTACCTCATTTCTTATCTCTGAAAGATATGGCATCGATGGCTGCATTCAGAGAATACGTTGCTGAAGAAGCATCAGACTGCATCAATTGCTGTCTCGCTAATTCACTGGACTGGCACAATTCAACAGCATGATCCAACATGAGTTCAGACTCTCGTAACAATCTTTCCCGGACTTTGCTGAAAACAATCTGATCACGAATCATGGAATCTTTTAATTCATCAAAATTACAGGCTTTTGCCTTTATCTTAAGGTCAGTAAGAAAGTAATCAAAAGCCTCTCCTTCATGCTGCAGTCGCATTCGAAATACATATCGCTCATATTTCTCATTCTTCTTTGACAAACAGTCAGCATCAAATTTTCCCAATACCTTATCCAGTTTTTTCTTATCTGCACAGTGAAATGATCGGATATACCATTGTCAACTACAGACACATTACTAACAGATAACCCCCAGGACAGAACTAAATCAAGGGTATGACCATACCTGTGAGTAGCATCACATACTGACTGTATTAAGTTAAAAGAGTCAACAAGGTCTTAATAACTTTTATGCTCATTTCGAGGCTCACAGCACCGCCCACACAAAGAGCGCTCCTGCTGCTGCTGCAGAAGATGTGAGTGCACTCTCCGTCTCTGTCGCGGATGTAACCCGATCCTTCCGACGGGTAAATATCCGTAAAGGCGGGCGTACACGGTGCGATTTTTGCTGTCGTACGAGTTCGCATGCGATTTTTTTCAATCGTGTGGAAAACGCGTATCCTCGTATGGTCGCGGCTCGTATCATTTGCGATGAATTACGAGCCGAGCAGAGTGGCTTACGAGCACTTCCCGACCTCCCGATCATTTTTAAACATGTCTAAAAAGTTCGTGAGCTATCGGTTTGAATTCGTGCCATTTGTGCTGTTGAACGAGCCGATTTGTTGATTTATCTGAAGTTGACCAATCACGAACTAGGAAAACCACAGAAGAAGAGAGACGAAGACGGCAGCTGAAGTCTGTCAGGAACAGCGAGCGCTGTATGATGTTTCTAGCAACGTATTCCAATGCCTTTTTAGTTCTCGCTCTCTCTCGCTCTCTCTCTCACACACGCATGTGTAGTTTACAGGGACTCTCCATAGACGTAACGGTATTCTATACTGTATATCCCCATAAACTACCTCTATCCATCACGAAAAATGCATGTTTAAAATTTCTATTAAACACCGTATAGTATTTTTTAAAGCCATTTGGTTAACGAGAGCACAGTAATTGTCCTCATAAACCATGTTTACATTTTAATACCCATTTCAGATATTTATAAACCATATAGGCCTACAAGAACACACACACAGGGTAACCAAACGTCCCGGTTTCCTATTGCTGAAAAATAACCTGTACGTGTAGGAAACAGTCAAGGCTCGTATCAATATTTTATTTGCAGTTATGAGAGAGGGACAGCAGTTATATTAGGCGCGTTCCACTTGCACCGCTGCACGCACAGAATGATCACCTGTATGACATCAAAGTACCGCGAGAGCGATTCGAATGCATTGGATATGTGTGCTCTCATATCGCTCTCGCGGTAATGTCATACAGTGATCCTTCTATGCGTGCAGCATTGCTTCAAGTCGAACGCGTCTATCAACTTCGTGCAATTGCTTCTGGAATTCGCAGGTTGTAAAATCGTGTCATATATCATGTCGTCCGTACGATTTTCAGATAAACTCACTCGTGCCGTGTGCGTTGACATACGACCTTCCGACCATCCGAATTCGCACCGTGTACGTCCGCCTTAAGGCTGCGGGTCCCGATGGCATCCCAGGCCGTGTGCTCCGAGCATGCACAGTCCAACTAGCCGGTGTTTTCACAGACATTTTCAACCTCTCCCTCTGTCTGTCTGTGGTTCCCACGTGCTTCAGAAAACATTCTCACTCCCAGCTCGTCAGATATTTACGCTTCGTCAGGACCCCTTGGCGTCACTTTCTGATACACAGGGTCCACCTTTAAGTAATTTTTTTATGTGCAGGTTCTCCATTAGTTTAGATAAAAATCCTTGGCATAAACATGCCGACGTGAAAGGCACTGGGAATTTTATTGTCATGACTAACTTGGGTAATATATATTGTGTAATAATATTGCCATCATTGCATATATGTTTAGGTGTAATTTTTCAGTTTTTGCAAATACCTGCGACTGTACTTTTATTTTCATGTCGTATTTGATATTGTTCAGAAGTTATAGGTTTAGGGTAAAGCAGGGGTTGTATTCCAGTCAAAGTATAAATTTATATAAAATTATTATTATTAATTTTAAACACATACCCCTTGTATGTTGAGTGTCAAACAGTGATGCTAAAGGATCCTGACCAAGTGTCAGTGAGTTAGGAGTCATAATGTGTTGTGTAAGCAGCTTCTACAGTAAACTTTTGTTTACTATACAGTATTAGTGTTTTGTAAACTACAGAAGTTTGTTATAGTGTTGTTTTAGGATGATTTTGTATTTTTTATTTATAGTTAAGTCAGTCAGAAACGTCTCTGCTGTGGCAGCTGTCACACAGTTGCTAGGCAACAGGAGGATGGTGGGAACAGCTGGTGATGCAAACAGGAAGTAGACAGACTCATTTAACAACATTAAGTTCAATCAACGTCTTTGTGGACTTCGAGGCATTGGACCTTTGAATTGAAACACATTTACAATCTAACTTTTCTGCAATAAAACGAACAAATTAATACGATTGAATGACATCTAATCAGATGCAACTAAAATAATACACTCATTGTTTATGCTTCTGTTTCACGTCAGAGATGTAAATACTGTCCATCCTGAACATCTAAATGTGCTGTGGACATAAACAAATGAATGAGGATGTGTTTACATGCAAACATATTCATGTTTCATAAACAAAAATAAAAAATACAATGAACAGCAGGAGTAGGAAACGAAACTATTAGAATTTTCACAAAGAGATGAAATCTAAATATTTGAATTCCATTCAATCACAGTCTAGTATCTAGATTGAGTATCTAGACAGAGAATATCAGACACATTTCTCCTGAAACAGAAGCAGATGATGGCATTTTATTTTGAATGATGAGAGTCTTTTCTAACATTATAAATGGACCTCAGGGTAATAAATACACAATATGAGCAGATTAATGGAGTCTGGTCTCTGTTGCTCATGTCTTCTGTGTCTCATCTTCACCAGCAGAGACCTCGGCTCTGAAGAGGAAAAAGAAGGGCAGGAATCTCTCTTTCCTCTTCATCTTGTCTTTTTTATTTTTATTTCTAAAACTCTTCTCACAATAATCACAAGTATTCTATCATCTCACACAATCATGCCTCGAACTGAGGTTTTAATTTTCATATTGACTGATACCGACTGACGTAAGTCGGATGTAAGTATGGAAATTAATGGAAAGAGATATACACAAATATAGAGGAAGTGAATATGAAATAGGGATTTTAGACTAGTAAACAAATAATGTGATGCTAAATGAGTGATGAGAGCAGATATAATAATAATTAGTTTGAAGCTGAGGACAGAAACATCAGACTCAGGACAGAAACACAACCTCTAAAGTAAGAATAACTCACAAGTTCATTCTTCAACTAGAATTAGACTTTGAGAGGTTAATATTATTTGATTTGGTGTGAATCCTGTTATGCCGCTAAGATGTTTATTTATTTATTTATTTATTTATTTATTTACTTATTTATTTATTTATTATTTATTTTTATTTTTTTTCATAATGTTTTACTCTAAGATGAAAATGAGTGTATTTGAGTTTTTAATGCATTTCTTCCTCAGAAATGGACCGAACTCTGTATTTCATTCTTCTTCTCATTGGTGAGTGTGTTTGTGGTTTTATTCATGATTTCTAGTTTCATTAGGTTTGATCCTGTTATGAAAAGCATTAAAGCAGCGTCTCTCTTTCACAGCTCTCTGCTCCGTATCTGAATGTGTTCAGCATCAGTATCACTTTATAAATGAGGAGAAGACCTGGACTGAAGCTCAGAGATACTGCAGAGAGAAATACACAGATCTGGCCACCGCTGACAACATGAACGACACGAACGAGCTGAAGAAGAGTGTGAATGACGGAAGTGTTCAGAATATCTGGATTGGGCTGCAGAAGACGGGTCGTGATGAATGGAAGTGGTCTTCAGGTGAACCTGCGCTGTATCTGAAGTGGCATACTGGACAACCAAATGGTGATGAAAAAGAATGTGTAATAATGTCAATTGGACATTGGTATGCTGTGGGATGTAGCACGTCCCTAAGTTTTATTTGCAATTCCTCTTATAACAGTAAGTGCATCTCCCTACAATGGCAACTAACATTAATGTATAAAAAGAAGAGTTTTGACCCTGCTCCTGGAGGTCCACTGAGCATAACTTTATTTGTATTTTTTTGTTTTGGCAAGTGTTTCTTAATCATAATTCATAATTTATTTATAAATGTATTTATAATTAATAATTATTTAACTTATACATTTATAAATGGGGATGTCTAGTGTAGTAAATCAACATAACCCTTTATTCAAGTATTATTAAAACTGTGTTAAATATTTTATAACACACACACACACACACACACATACAGTATATATGTATGTATGTATGTATACAGTCTTGTTCAAAATAATAGCAGTACAATGTGACTAACCAGAATAATCAAGGTTTTTAGTATATTTTTTATTGCTACGTGGCAAACAAGTTACCAGTAGGTTCAGTAGATTCTCAGAAAACAAACAAGACCCAGCATTCATGATATGCACGCTCTTAAGGCTGTGCAATTGGGCAATTAGTTGAAAGGGGTGTGTTCAAAAAAATAGCAGTGTCTACCTTTGACTGTACAAACTCAAAACTATTTTGTACAAACATTTTTTTTTTTTTTCTGGGATTTAGCAATCCTGTGAATCACTAAACTAATATTTAGTTGTATGACCACAGTTTTTTAAAACTGCTTGACATCTGTGTGGCATGGAGTCAACCAACTTGTGGCACCTCTCAGCTGTTATTCCACTCCATGATTCTTTAACAACATTCCACAATTCATTCACATTTCTTGGTTTTGCTTCAGAAACAGCATTTTTGATATCACCCCACAAGTTCTCAATTGGATTAAGGTCTGGAGATTGGGCTGGCCACTCCATAACATTAATTTTGTTGGTTTGGAACCAAGACTTTGCCCGTTTACTAGTGTGTTTTGGGTCATTGTCTTGTTGAAACAACCATTTCAAGGGCATGTCCTCTTCAGCATAGGGCAACATGACCTCTTCAAGTATTTTAACATATGCAAACTGATCCATGATCCCTGGTATGCGATAAATAGGCCCAACACCATAGTAGGAGAAACATGCCCATATCATGATGCTTGCACCTCCATGCTTCACTGTCTTCACTGTGTACTGTGGCTTGAATTCAGAGTTTGGGGGTCGTCTCACAAACTGCCTGTGGCCCTTGGACCCAAAAAGAACAATTTTACTCTCATCAGTCCACAAAATGTTCCTCCATTTCTCTTTAGGCCAGTTGATGTGTTCTTTGGCAAATTGTAATCTCTTCTGCACATGCCTTTTTTTTAACAGAGGGACTTTGCGGGGGATTCTTGAAAATAGATTAGCTTCACACAGACGTCTTCTAACTGTCACAGTACTTACAGGTAACTCCAGACTGTCTTTGATCATCCTGGAGGTGATCATTGGCTGAGCCTTTGCCATTCTGGTTATTCTTCTATCCATTTTGATGGTTGTCTTCCGTTTTCTTCCACGTCTCTCTGGTTTTGCTCTCCATTTTAAGGCATTGGAGATCATTTTAGCTGAACAGCCTATCATTTTTTGCACCTCTTTATAGGTTTTCCCCTCTCTAATCAACTTTTTAATCAAAGTACGCTGTTCTTCTGAACAATGTCTTGAACGACCCATTTTCCTCAGCTTTCAAATGCATGTTCAACAAGTGTTGGCTTCATCCTTAAATAGGGGCCACCTGATTCACACCTGTTTCTTCACAAAATTGATGACCTCAGTGATTGAATGCCACACTGCTATTTTTTTGAACACACCCCTTTCAACTAATTCAACTAATTGCCCAATTGCACAGCCTTAAGAGCGTGCATATCATGAATGCTGGGTCTCATTTGTTTTCTGAGAATCTACTGAACCTACTGGTAACTTGTTTGCCACGTAGCAATAAAAAATATACGAAAAACCTTGATTATTCTGGTTAGTCACATTGTACTGCTATTATTTTGAACAAGACTGTATATATATATATATATATATATATATGGTTTTGTATTTTGAAAAATATCTCCGATCATCATTTATATAATTTTAATAACTAATAGCACCTCCTGACATCAGTTTTGGACACTACTGAATGGAATTCTGCCTCTTCTTGATGTTTACGAACAAAAATTTGGTTCAGTTCTTGTCTCCTCAATGTAATTTTATTGTTTTCACTTTTACCCATATAACAATATTTGGTTTTGAGATTTTTTATTATCAGAAATTAGTATTTTTGAAGTAGATGTTTCAAACAAATGCAAATTTGTGATCACTAGCTTCAGAGTCTGTGATAAACCTCCTGAACACGTGAGCTGTGAGATACATTCAGCTTTCAGTATCTCAACACAAAATCAGTCTTTACATGATGTGTTTCTGATGATATCCATGAAGCAGCTTAAGAATAATGAACAAACTGATTGATGAATCTGTTTTCATCTGTTTTTCTTAAAGCAAACACAGAACTTGTCTTTGTCAATCAGCTGAAGAGTTGGAGAGACGCTCAGAGTTACTGCAGACAGAATCACATTGATCTGGTCAGTGTGAGGAACCAGAACGAGAATCAACAGGTTGAGCGGTTCATTAGTGACAGATATTTAACAGGATCATGGATCTGGATCGGTCTGTTCAGAGACTCATGGCAGTGGTCAGATCAGAGTAACTCTTCATTCAGAGACTGGGATCCTACTCAACCTAATAATGCTGGAGAAAACTGTACAGCTGTCAAACACGATTATCAGGGACAATGGCATGACATCTCTTGCACCGATCAATATCCTTTTGTGTGTTATGAAGGTGAGTAGATCTTCACTAAACACACACACTCCTTCATCACCTCCAGATCTCTTAAAGTTCACTCTACATGTCTGACATGACAAATTCATCCCCAGTGTTTGTTCTGCATGTTGCTTTTGATCAGTCTCTCTCTAGTTTCTGCTTGTGCTTGGTTTATCTGCAGATCCTGAACTGATTGTGATCAGAGAGAATGTGACGTGGTCTGAAGCTCTGAGATACTGCAGACAGAATCATGTGGATCTGGTCTCGGTTCATTCAGAAGAGATGCAGCGTCGTGTGATGAACGTGGTTAAACGTGCGTCTACTGCGGAGGTGTGGTTGGGTTTACACAACTACTGCATCATGAACATGTGGCTCTGGGTGAGTGGAGATACCGTGTGCTATCAGAACTGGGCTCCAGGGAATGGAACGAAACCAGAAAACTGCAAACTTGAGAAGAGAAAAGGAGCAGTTCAGTCTGGAGGAGATCAGCGCTGGATCAGTCTTCCTGAGACTCACAAACTCAACTTCATCTGCACAACTTATGAAGAGTAAAGAACATGTGAATGCCTGAATGTTTATTTCCATTATTTTCCTCTTTCCAGGTGTGAAGGTTAAATTCATGTGTACTATTTTTCTACAGAAAATGTTATATACATAGTTCATGCAATCTTTTAGTAATATATTACTGAGCTGTGAAGTGTAGATGGTCTGTATTTCTCCAGGTGGATGAATCCGTGTAGGTGGTGTTTGGTTAAGGACTTAGAGTTAGAACTGCTGTTTTTAATGTGTTTGCTTTTACAAACTCTTTCAAAATGTACTTTTGTGTTATTCAGTAACGGCAGAATTTTAAGACATTCATCTGCCAGTTGAATTTTATTAGGGGTCAATAAGAACATCATATTTATATCATTAGATAAATTGTTGTAATGTTTTCTTTTAGTTTTGTAATGAGCAAATGTGCTCGAATCAAAGTAAAAATAAATTAATCAATGTGACTGAAGTGTACAATATGTGTTTTTATGTGTTTTGGGGTTTTTATCAGAAATTATATATCGACTGAAAACTTAAAATCTCAAAATTCATCCTTTAAAACCCATTTTAAAATCAGACATTGCATTACCATGTAAACGGTACATCAATATCATGTTACGGAATGTTTTCATTCATGAATTATACAAATTTAAGTTTGGATCGTGCAATATAAAGTCTATAAATGTTCAAAAAGGTGAGTGACAGTTAAGGGGTTAATCTTACTTTTAGGGATGAATCAAAAACACAAAAAGGTTCTGTTGGTGTCTGAACCCCTGAATATATATATATAAAAAAGTATATACATGTATGACTTAATAGTTCATGTTTAAGTTCATATATCTTTTTTCAGGGTTTGACAGAGAAACACTTTGTTGTTCGTTGACATCATGAGCGGGCAGCAACGGAAAACACAAATGAGGAGAAATAAGATAAAGTTAACATTTAACCACAGACCAGGATGTCGATATCTTGTTGTTGAATGATCCTTGAATACTGGCAGCTTTTATATAACTCTTAACAGTATTTTCTGTCCTCTTGATAAAACATTCAGACACTCATGCATTGTAAGGAGGGTGTGAAAGACTTACCTAGTTGTCTAGTCTTATTCACTTCAACACAAATACAGTGCACTGAAAAATATATAAAAATAAACACCAGATGATTTCTATGTATGGCACCATTTTGGTCACTTTTGTAATCAAGCCTATGGAAGGATATTCCGGACATTTTTTAAAAGGAATTGTAGATTGTACTTTTCAACTGTTTTTCATATGTGGACACAAAATTGTGACATAATCCAAATGCAAATTTAAAATGAAAAAGCAAAGTCCATTTGCAACTTTATTTCCCATATCTTATGTGTTATATTTAAATAACAATATTAATTACCAATAGGGCTGCACAATATTGGAAAAAAACTGACATTGCAATATACAGTATGTGATATATTTTGTGATCTGTATAAATATGGGAAAATTACTCTTGAATCCATTGCTGCCAGAACAATTAACAGAGACACACTACTGCAACACTTTATACACTGTAATCAGTGAGTAAAATTGAGAAATGTAAATAACATCAAGTAAAAAAACACATCAAGAAGAACAAAATAGTGAAATAAAGCAACTGAAGTCATCAACCTGGTACAACAAATAAATATTTAATTCTAAGAACAACTGCCTTGAATGTGCAGCAAAAGACAACTTGCAAAAAAGTAGATCTGTTTTTGAAAATTAACTCCTCGTGACGAGGGCACCCAGTGGGATGGGTCCTCACACATTTTATGTTTCTAAATGAAACATGGCTTGAAGACAGCTGCAATGCAACAGTCCTTAATGAAGCAGCCCCTCCTAACTTCACATGAGTGTTTGCAGGACTGTTAGGAGAGGTGGAGGTGTAGCTGCACTATTTAAAGATATCTATCAATGCAAGCAAGTGTCATTTGGTCAGTATTTGTCTTTTGAATATCTAGGGGTTGTGCATGATAACGGTTCTAAACACTTTTGACCTGATTCAGCATGTGCATGGACCCACACACAAAGATGGACACACTCTGGATCTAATCATCAGTAGGGGTCTAAACATTTCATCCATTGTTACTAAGGACATAGCACTATCTGATCACTTCTGTATTTTCTTTGATATATTGATCTCTGCTACCACTGAATCTAGATCTGTCTCTGTCAGAAGGAGATGCATAAACGAGAACACAAGTGTACTATTTATGGAGGCTATATCTTTAACACCAAGCATTTCTGCAGACTCTGTTGATATTCTCCTTGATTCCTTCAACTCAAAAGTTAAGAATGTTATTGATGATATTGCTCCAATAATAGTCAGTAAGAAAACAAACAGACAGAAATCAGTTTGGAGAAGATCAACAGCAGTTCAGACTATGAAAAGACAATGCAGAAAAGCAGAGCGGATGTGGAGGAAGACAAAACTTGAAATTCACTATAGCATCTATAAAGACATCCTTCATGCTTGTAATGCGAAACTAGCCACAGAACTTCTTCTCAAACCTTATAAACAGTAACTTAAATAACACTCATACTCTTTTTTTTGCCACTGTTGAGAGACTGACAAACCCCCCAAGTCAGATTCCCAGTGAAATGCTCTCAGATATCAAATGCAATGAGTTTGCACCCTTCTTTTCTGAGAAGATCATCAATATCAGGAAGGCCTTTAGCACATCCTCAAGTAATGCGGAGGTCAGACATTGACTCCCTCTGCCAATGCATTGATGAAATTAATAGTTGGATGTGCCAGAACTTTCTTCAGTTAAACAAGGAAAAAACTGAAGTCATTGCATTTGGAAACAAAGATGAAGTTCTCAAGGTGAATGCATACCTTGACTCTAGGGGTCAAACAACTAAAAATCAAGTCAGGAATCTTGGTGTGATTCTGGAGACAGACCTTAGTTTCAGTAGTCATGTCAAAGCAGTAACTAAATCAGCATACTATCATTTAAAAAACATCGCAAGAATTAGATGTTTTGTTTCCAGTCAAGACTTGGAGAAACTTGTTCATGCCTTTATCACCAGCAGGGTGGACTATTGTAATGGGCTCCTCACCGGCCTTCCCAAAAAGACCATTAGACAGCTGCAGCTCATCCAGAACACTGCTGCCAGGATTCTAACTAGAACCAGAAAATCTGAGCATATCACACACCAGTCCTCAGGTCCTTACACTGGTTTCCAGTTACATTTAGGATTGATTTTAAAGTACTTTTACTCGTCTATAAATCACTCAATCAATCAATCAATCACCTTTATTTATATAGTGCTTTAAACAAAATATATTGCGCCAAAGCACTGAACAACATTCATTTGGAAAACAGTGTCTCAATAATGCAAAATGATAGTTAAAGGCAGTTCATCATTGAATTCAGTTATGTCATCTCTGTTCAGTTGAAATAGTGTCCGTTTTAATTTGCAATCAAGTCAATGATATCGCTGTAGATGAAGTGACCCCAACTAAGCAAGCCAGAGGCGACAGCGGCAAGGAACCGAAACTCCATCGGTGACAGAATGGAGAAAAAAACCTTGGGAGAAACCAGGCTCAGTTGGGGGGCCAGTTCTCCTCTGACCAGACGGAACCAGTAGTTCAATTCCAGGCTGCAGCAAAGTCAGATTGTGCAGAAGAATCATCTGTTTCCTGTGGTCTTGTCCTGGTGCTCCTCTGAGACAAGGTCTTTACAGGTCTTTACTCAATGACCTAGGACCGAAATATATTGCAGATATGTTCACTGAATATAAACCTAACAGAGCACTCAGATCACTAGGATCAAGTCAGTTAGAAATACCAAGGGTTCACACAAAACAAGGGGAGTCCGCCTTTAGTTACTATGCTGCCAGCAGCTGGAATCAGCTTCCAGAAGAGATCAGATGTGCTAAAACACTAGTCACATTTAAATCTAGACTCAAAACGCATCTTTTTAGCTGTGCATTTATTGAATGAGCACTGTGCAAAGTCCGAACTGATTGCACTATATTTTCACTATTTATTTTATTTTATTTTATGTAAAATCATTTTCTGTTTTAAATTCATTTTAAATAAGTAATTTTTTAAATAATTTTAAAATTAACTAATAAAAGTTTGTTTTAAAATAGCTTGTTTCATTCTTTTTATTATATTTTTTTATTATTATTATTTTATTTTATTTTATGTAAAGCACTTTGAATTACCATTGTGTACGAAATGTGCTATATAAATAAACTTGCCTTGCCTTGCCATGTCTGTAGGTCCAGTGCAGAGGTTGTGGAGCATGCAGGCTGACATCATCAGCATGACCACCACATCCAGCCTGGTGTTTTGCAGATCTCTCATTCTCCTCCACTTGCATTTGATCGTGCCAAAAGATTACAGTACATGAAGTCAGCTCACACACAGGAAACAGGAGGTAGGCTCTGCATTATGGGCAGTTACTTACCTGCCAAAAGCTTGTTCCACCACAACATGTCCTTTGCAGATCTGTGTGTTCCCCTGCTGATCCTGGGTGGTCAGGGCACCATTGTCCCACTTTGGTGTCATAATAAATGGGTATTTGCGACTAATGTAGGCACTGTCGCCGAGTAGCATGTACCTGAAGATAAAAGGACAGATTCCCAGGGTGGGAAATGTAATTATTTTCAGAGCAGCTAGAAAATTTGAAGAAAGTGGGCTTCTGGCTGTATTGTGAGCAGTTTTGATAGAAAGGTGGGCAAACTGATACACCAATTTCAGGACTAATTAAAGCTGCGAGAAATATGCATTTAAAGTCATAAATATAAGTGGAATATATCAAAGTATATTCCATATATGCAGGGCCGTAGCTGGGGTCAGCGGGGACCCGGTGAAGGTTGTACCAGTGGGCCCTGTTTGAAATTGTTCTATTTACCCAATGTTTAAGTTTTTTTATTTTTTTCAAGTTTGTAGGTGTCCAGGTACAGAAACAGAATAATTAAATGTAAAATAGCACTGGATAGTCTTCTATGTAAAACTGAAATATACAATCAAACCAAAATGTATTCAGACACCTTTAACATTTCTCACATTATTACAGTTTATTTGCTATTGCTTCTAAAATGGTTATAAAATATGACAAGAACTTATAGTTAAACTGTGTCAGAACAAATTTGTCTTGATAATGTCATAACTTTGATAGAAATGTATTTAATGGATTACAATCAACCAAAACTACAGACAACTGTTATCGTTACAATATTTATACAACTATCAATACTTTGTTGACCAATTAACAAGCAATGCTTCATTTTGTTCAGACTCTGGTGTGAAAGGTTACATTAGCAGTTCAGGAAAAAAAAAAAAAAAAACACATAAGCAATGCATGGTGCTTTATAAGGTGCTGAATAATTTTTGGTCCTAATTTTATATATAGATAAAGAGATAAAATATGTATACCTATCTATTTCACTAGTAGTTCACTGTTTGAAGATTCACGAGCAGTGAGTGATTTTTCTTTCATTTTCTTGGATTAACATTACAGCAGCTAGTAGCTAAATTAGGCGCGGTCACTTTAAGAGATGATGAACGCATCCAATATAATTTTTTTTCCTCAACTGTTTACTTTCACTTACGAAATAACTGACAAATAACTGAAAAAACAGTTTTTTCGAGCATACTCGTGGACGAGTCAGTCTTTTGTTCGTTATTTGACTCGGTTCAGTGTTCATCTTCAATTCTCTCTTCACAGCAGTTCAGTCAGTGTACTGTTTGAGTGCATGAATTACTCCGGGATATTGGTTTGTTTTAACTCCGAGGGAGTGTCAGCCACGTTAAAAAAGTTTACAGTTTAAGTAATTTGTGGATTAATGCTTATTGGAGATGCGAACCGTTTCAAATGATTCAGTTCGATTTGGTGAACTGGTTCAAGAAGATCCAGTTACATCGAATGATTCGCTCGAGAACCAGATATGACAAACTGCTTTGTTTTGAACTTTCACTCACAACAGACACGGAAGAGAAGACAATGCTGAATAAAGTCTTAGTTTTTGCTATTTTTGGAACAAAATGTATTTTCGATGCTTCAACAAATTATAACTGATCCTCTGATGTCACATGGACTACTTTGATGATGTTTTTCTTACCTTTCTGGACATGGACAGTATACCGTACACACAGCTTCAATGGAGGGACTGATAGCTCTCGGACTAAATCTAAAATATCTTAAACTGTGTTCTGAAGATGAACGGAGGTCTCACGGGTTTGGAACGACATGAGGGTGAGTCATTAATTACATAATTTACATTTTTCGGTGAACTAACCCTGCTGTATGTTTTTGGGAAAAATGGCCTGATTGGAACGGTGACTCTGTTGCAGGACAAAATAAATAATTAAATCAAATTAGCACTGTTAAAAAAATGAGAAATAAACTGTTCACTAATTGATGCTAATTAGATAAAATTAATAAAGTTTAACCAAACTTATTTTACCTGGTAGAAATACAATACTGACACTTTTATGTGTAAAAGTCTGTCAGAAATATCTCTGCTGTGTACCTGATGGCAGCTGTCACACACAGTCGCTAGGCAACAGGAGCGGTGGGCGGGAACAGCTGGTGATACAAACAGGAAATCATCATAGACCATAATCTCATTTAACAACGACCACTTTCACCTTCGTGGACTTTGAAGGATGCAGCCTCTGAATTGGTACGCAGTTACAGTGTAACTTTCCTGTTTTTGCAATAAAACCGATAAATTAGACTGAATGAAATGTAAATAAATACAATAACACTCTCTGTTTATCCCAATGTTTCACATCAGAGATGCAAATATTGTCCAGCCTGAATTTCTAAACATGGTGTGGACATAAAAAAATGAATGAGGATGTGTTTATATGCAAACAAAAGCATTTTTTATCTGAGATCTAAGTCATGCCTGCAAAATTAGCAGAAATAACTATATTCCAAACACTGTGGGCACAAGCTACTCTTCTCAAAACTTCAAGGACACCACAGTGCACCTTTACAAACACAAAGGACACAGACAGATGTGTTATAATCACCAAGGAATCTCAGGAAAAATCCTTTCAAGAATCCTCCTGAATGTCTCACTGTGCACTTAGAGCAGGGTTTACTCCCCGAGAGTCAGTGTGACTTCAGGAGACAACGAGGAACAGTAAACATGATATCTGCTGCCAAACAACCTCAAGAGAAGTGACAGGAAACACTGACCTTAACACTGCAATCATAGACTCAACCAAGGCATTCAATACTGTAAGTTGTGAGGGGCTTTTGAAGATCATGAGTAAGTTTGGTTGCCCTGAAAGATTAATTTGCCAATTCCACAGCAGCATTCTAGCTTTCACAGTTATAAACGGAGAGAAGTAAAGCTGTGTGTTTGCCCCCACACTGTTCAGCATGAAGTAGATAAGATCAAGGTCCATGTGGTCTTTATCCTAACATTACGTCATGTTTGCTGATGACTCCGCTCTGAATAAGTGAAGTTCTTGTGACATGCAGGACACCCCAGAACTGTTCTCCACTGCATGCAACAACTTTGGCTCGACTATTAGCATACTGAAAACTGTGGTGATGTACCAGCCTACACTGATCTGGAATTTCATATGCTTCTGTGTCGACCATTCTGGCTGCCGAGGGAATTTATAGCGGTCATAATCACAGCTGTTTACATTCCTCCTCCAGCCAACACAGACCAGGCAGTCAGGGAACTGTATCGGGATTTAAGTGAGCAATAAAACCGCGTTCCCAGATGTTGCATTTATAGTTACGGGGGACTTAAACAAAGCCACCTTCAGAATAATAGCTCCAAAATATTTTCAACACATCACCATAAACACGCGTGGTGATCGTGCAAATCGGATCACTCTTCCATTCTGCTGCTGCCTGCTTATAGGCAGAAACTGAAACAGAAGCACCCGCCCTCAGGACAATCCAATGCTGGTCGGACCAATCAGACGCTATACTACAGGACTCTTTTGATCAGGTGGACTGGGTCCGGACAGCGTTCCGGACAGCATCTGATGACGACATAGAGGCGTACTCAGAAACTGTAACGTGTTTCATCAGGAAGTGTGTAGAAGATGTAGTGCCGACAAAAACAACCCGAGTCTACCCCAACCAAAAGCTGTGGATTAATAGCGATGTTTGAGCAGCCTTGTCAGCACGGACATCCGCTTATCAATCCGGGACTGCTGATGATCGCAAACAAGCCAGTTACGATCCCAGAAAATCCATCAAAGGTGCAAAAAGACAATATAAAAACAAAGTTGAAGAACAATTCAACACCAACGATGCAAGAAGCATGTGGCAGGGCATCAACAACATCACAGACTTTAAAGGGAATAAACCAGCTTATGTGAACATCGCCGCCTCTCTACCGGATGAGCTAAATAACTTTTATGCTCGTTTCAAGGCCCACAACACCACCCACACCGCTGCAGAAGATGTGAGTGCACTCTCCGTCTCTGTCGCGGATGTAACCCGATCCTTCCGACGGGTAAATATCCGTAAGGCTGCGGGTCCCCATGGCATCCTAAGCTTTGTGCTCCGAGCATGCACAGTCCAACTAGCCAGTGTTTTCACAGACATTTTCAACCTCTCCCTCTGTCTGTCTGTGGTTCCCACGTGCTTCAAAAAACATTCTCACTCCCAGCTCGTCACATATTGACGCTTCGTCAGGACCCCTTGGCGTCACTTTCTAACACACAGGGTCCACCTTTAGGTCATTTTTTATGTGCAGGTTCTCCATTAGTTTAGATAAAAATCCTTGGCATCAACATGCCGATGTGAAAGGCACTGGGAATTTTATTGTCATGACTAACTTTGGTAATATATATTGTGTAATAATATTGCCATCTTTCCATGTATGTTTAGGTGTAATTTTTCATGTACAGTCTTGTTCAAAATAATAGCAGTACAATGTGACTAACCAGAATAATCAAGGTTTTTAGTATATTTTTTATTGCTACGTGGCAAACAAGTTACCAGTAGGTTCAGTAGATTGTCAGAAAACAAACAAGACCCAGCATTCATGATATGCACGCTCTTAAGGCTGTGCAATTGGGCAATTAGTTGAATTAGTTGAAAGGGGTGTGTTCAAAAAAATAGCAGTGTGGCATTCAATCACTGAGGTCATCAATTTTGTGAAGAAACAGGTGTGAATCAGGTGGCCCCTATTTAAGGATGAAGCCAACACTTGTTGAACATGCATTTGAAAGCTGAGGAAAATGGGTCGTTCAAGACATTGTTCAGAAGAACAGCGTACTTTGATTAAAAAGTTGATTAGAGAGGGGAAAACCTATAAAGAGGTGCAAAAAATGATAGGCTGTTCAGCTAAAATGATCTCCAATGCCTTAAAATGGAGAGCAAAACCAGAGAGACGTGGAAGAAAACGGAAGACAACCATCAAAATGGATAGAAGAATAACCAGAATGGCAAAGGCTCAGCCAATGATCACCTCCAGGATGATCAAAGACAGTCTGGAGTTACCTGTAAGTACTGTGACAGTTAGAAGACGTCTGTGTGAAGCTAATCTATTTTCAAGAATCCCCCGCAAAGTCCCTCTGTTAAAAAAAAGGCATGTGCAGAAGAGGTTACAATTTGCCAAAGAACACATCAACTGGCCTAAAGAGAAATGGAGGAACATTTTGTGGACTGATGAGACTAAAATTGTTCTTTTTGGGTCCAAGGGCCACAGGCAGTTTGTGAGACGACCCCCAAACTCTGAATTCAAGCCACAGTGAAGACAGTGAAGCATGGAGGTGCAAGCATCATGATATGGGCATGTTTCTCCTACTATGGTGTTGGGCCTATTTATCGCATACCAGGGATCATGGATCAGTTTGCATATGTTAAAATACTTGAAGAGGTCATGTTGCCCTAGGCTGAAGAGGACATGCCCTTGAAATGGTTGTTTCAACAAGACAATGACCCAAAACACACTAGTAAACGGGCAAAGTCTTGGTTCCAAACCAACAAAATTAATGTTATGGAGTGGCCAGCCCAATCTCCAGACCTTAATCCAATTGAGAACTTGTGGGGTGATATCAAAAATGCTGTTTCTGAAGCAAAACCAAGAAATGTGAATGAATTGTGGAATGTTGTAAATAATCATGGAGTGGAATAACAGCTGAGAGGTGCCACAAGTTGGTTGACTCCATGCCACACAGATGTCAAGCAGTTTTAAAAAACTGTGGTCATACAACTAAATATTAGTTTAGTGATTCACAGGATTGCTAAATCCCAGAAAAAAAAAATGTTTGTACAAAATAGTTTTGAGTTTGTACAGTCAAAGGTAGACACTGCTATTTTTTTGAACACACCCCTTTCAACTAATTCAACTAATTGCCCAATTGCACAGCCTTAAGAGCGTGCATATCATGAATGCTGGGTCTTGTTTGTTTTCTGACAATCTACTGAACCTACTGGTAACTTGTTTGCCACGTAGCAATAAAAAATATACTAAAAACCTTGATTATTCTGGTTAGTCACATTGTACTGCTATTATTTTGAACAAGACTGTAAATAGTCTCAACGGTTTTATTTACGTCAGTTTTTACAAATACCTGCGACTGTATTTTTATTTTCCTGTCGTATTTTATATAGTTCAGAAGTTATAGGTTTAGGCTAAAGCTGGGGTTGTATTTCAGTCAAAGTACAAATTTATATACAATTATTATTATTAATTTTAAATGCATGCAAACCATTAAACTAAGACAAACAACTGGAAAGAATTGAGGACCCTGCATGTCAAAAAGTGATGCTAAAAGGATACCCATAAGCATTGAAAATGATGCTAAAGGGATATCTTGAGCGCCAAATATTGTTGCTAAAGGATCCTGACCAAATGTCAGTGAGTTGATAATGGAGTGATAATGTGTTGTGTAAGCAGGTTCTACAGTAAACATTTGTTTATATACAGTAATAGTGCTTTGTAAACTACAGAAGTTTGTTGCAATGTAACTCTTTTTATTTATTTATTTATAGTTGTTTAAGTCTGTCAGAAACGTCTCTGCTGTGGCAGCTGTCACACTGTTGCTAGGCAACAGGAGGATGGCGGGAACAGCTGGTGATGCAAACAGGAAGTAGACAGCCTCATTTAACAATATTAAGTTCAATCTTTGTGGACTTTGAGGCACTGGACCTTTGAATTGAGACACATTTACAGTCAAACTTTTCTGCAGTAAATCTAACAAAGTAACAAGACTGACTGACATGCAATCAAATGTGACTAAAATAATACACTCATTGTTTATGCTTCTGTTTCACGTCAGAGATGTAAATACTGTCCATCCTGAACGTCTAAATGTGCTGTGGACATAAACAAATGAATGAGGATGTGTTTACATGCAAACATATTCATGTTTCATAAACAAAACAAAACAAAAAATCCAGTAAACAGCAGGAGTAGGAAACAAAACTATTAGAATTTTCACAAAGAGATGAAATCAAAAAATGTAACAATGTTTCAATCTTTGGATTCCATTCAATCACAGTCTAGTATCTAGATTGAGTATCTATTTCTTTAAGACTGCACGGCTTCCCTTATAATGTCACAAAATTAATGGTCAAATATGTACTATTGTATTAACATTTTATTGACTAAAAATGCGTTAGAAAACGTTCATCTCAAAGACGAGTTCGTTCAGAATCAGTTACATATAGCAGGTCGGCTGACTCCGTCTCTGGGGGTGAATGGGGAGTGGGCTGGCCCGCACTCCGAGCTTCTGCGTGATGATTGGAGGGTCTGTCGAAAGACTGCATCTCCTTTTGACTGACAGCGATTCTGTACTATAAGGAATCACTGAAGCTATTCGCGCTCAGTCCCATCGCGGATTTCTCAAGTTCAGTCGAAATAAAAATTGCTGCAACCTATTTCTTTGATATTTGCTTGGTGAAATTGCTTGATTTTCATCATACATTTCACACAATTATACACCACATTCCTTGTTTCAGTTTTACAGAGTTTAATATTTTTTTTTAGATCGTTCATTCATTCATTCATTCATATAACGTTAGTAGGCTAGGCTAGCGTCGTGGGTGAAACTGCGCACGATGGCAGACGGTGCTAATATTGTCGACCTGATTTTGGCGAAGCCATCTGAAAGTGTTCCTTACGAGGAAAAACTTAGAATTAAACAGCAGGGCAGATCAACACCTAAGATTGATTTAGTGCAAAAGATAGGGAAAAAATAACAGGTCTTTTCAGCTCTCCTGGTATGACAAAGTTAGCTGGCTGACTGGAAGTGCTGTGACAAATAAAATGTACTGCTGGCCATGCCTCTTGATGAAACCATCTCACGGATGTGTTGTTTGGTCAAAGGTGGGGTTTGGAGATCTGTCTAACTTTGACAGGGCATATAAAAGACATGAAAAGAGCAATGAACATGTGAGTGCATGTGCAAGATTAAGTTGCATGGGCAGGATCAGGGTTGAGCATGCAATAAATGAAGGTGCTCGCATTCAAGTGGCTAAACATAATGAAATAGTCAAACAAAACAGGGCCTTCCTAAACCGCCTTATTGATGTGACATCCTTGCTTGGCCGGCAGGAGCTGTCATTTAGGGGACATGATGAGAGTAGTGAATCATCCAACAAGGGGAATTACAGGGAGTTCACAGAAACATTAGCTAAATATGACTCTGTCCTGTCCACACAATTCGAGTCCTCAACTGTGTTTTCTGGTATGTCCCACACTATTCAAAATGATTTGATCTCTGCTCTTTCAGCCACAGTTTCTGATCAGATCAGAGATGAAATTCAGGATGCTCCCTTTTTTGGATGGCAGGTGGATGAAACAACTGATATATCCTGCCGTGCCCAACTCTCTGTCATTGTTCGCTATGTGGATAGTGCAGGTAAAATTCAGGAGCGCTTTATTTAATTTTTTGATGTTTCGGGGGGGTGAGATGCCCAGTCCGTTTTTGAAATATTAAATGAGAACATGCAGGGCTACAATTTTAAGGACAAGCTTGTGGCACAGACCTATGATGGGGCTGCTGTCATGGATTCAGATCTCAATGGTCTGCAGGCCAAAGTGAAAGCAATAGCCCCCAGTGCAACCGACTGAATCTGGTGCTGTCACAGGGGGCTAAATGCTTGCCTGACTGCAGAATTTTTTTTGCATCACTCTCTGGATTTGCCACATTTTTTTCAAAATCCACAAAGAGGACATCTTTTCTGGAGTCTGCAGGCTGTTCAAGGTTGCCCAGAAACGCTCCTACTCGATGGAATTTCACATCACGGATAGTGAGCACTGTGGCAAACAATTATGATGGCCTCCTGCAGACATTTGAGAACATCATTGCAGATACAACAATGGATGATGATACACTGGATTGTGCCAAAGGCTTTGTGAGGAAACTGGAGGATTTTGAGTTTGTGTTCATGTTGTACACATATGAACAAATCTTCTCTGAGACTGATGTGGTCTTTGATATTGTCCAGCAGAGGGCGATGGATGTTCTTTACTGCAAGAACAGAATTTAATCTCTTCTTGCATTTGTCAAAGAGAAGAGATCAGAGGGGGCGTTCCAAGCCATTTATGCCAAAACAGCAGATCTCACATCAGACCCACGAGATGAGCCCATGAGAAAGCGCCGTCTGACCCAATTGCAGGATCCCCAAGTGCGATACAGAAATCTGTACATGGCCATCCTTGATAATATCTTGGAGCAGATTCCTCGACGTTTTTCAAATTTGGAAAGCATGCTCTTCTTAGAATTAGTCAATCCAGGGAAATTTGATGACATGAGACAGGTATTTCCAGAGGAGGCCTTCCAAAGTGTCCTGAAAAGTTATGGCCATCACTTTGATTCAGGAAGACTGAGGTCAGAACTTCAAGTCCTGTATTCAGATCAGGACTTGCAGGGTAACAGGGGAAAGCTGAGTGATTACTTGGTGTTCCTTAAAGACATGGAGTTGGACAGTGCAATGCCTCAGCTTTACAAACTGTTCTCATTAGTGGCAACAATTGGAGCTACATCTGCAGGTGTAGAAAGGAGCTTCTCCTGTTTAAAGCGACTCAAGTCCTACACCCGAAACACAATGGGCCAAGGCTGTTTAAGCAGCCTAGCTCTGCTGGCCATTGAGAGGACACTGGTCAAGTCACTTGAAAAGACTCCTATTTGGTACGACAGGGTCACAGACCATTTTCTTGAAAAGGAACGTAGGGCAGAATTTACTTTTAAATAAATAGACAATTTTATGATGTAGGCCGAAAATGAGCTTCCCCTCTCTGACAGACCAGTAGCCGCCACTGCTAGTCAGAGAATATCAGACACATTTCTACTGAAACAGAAACAGATGATGGTATTTTATTCTGGATGATGAGAGTCTTTTCTAACATTATAAATGGACCTCAGGGTAATAAATACACAATATGAGCAGATTAATGGAGGCTGGTCTCTGTTGCTCATGTCTTCTGTGTCTCATCTTCACCAGCAGAGACCTCGGCTCTGAAGAGGAAAAAGAAGGACATGAATCTCTCTTTCCTCTTTATCTTGTCTTTTTAATTATTATTTCTAAAACTCTTCTCACAATAATCACAAGTATTCTATCATCTCACACAATGGTGCCTCAAACTGAGGTTTTAAGTGTTAAAATATTAATTAAATAATGTTTATAAGTATGTAATTCTGTTAAATAAGGTTCATTTTCATATTGACTGATACTGACAGACGTAAGTCAGATGTAAGTATGGAAATTAATGGAAAGAGATACACACAAATATAGAGGAAGTGAATATGAAATAGGGTTTTTAGACTAGTAAACAAATAATGTGATGAGAGCAGATATAATAATCATCTGTTTGAAGCTGAGGACAGAAACATCAGACTCAGGACAGAAACACAACCTCTAAAGTAAGAATAACTCACAAATTCATTCTTTAACTAGAATTAGACTTTGAGAGGTTAATATTATCGGAATTGTTGTGAATCCTGTTTTGACAATATGTTTTTTGTTTTGTTTTTTTCATAATGTTTTCCTCTAAGATGAAAATGAGTGTATTTGAGTTTTTAATGCATTTCTTCCTCAGAAATGGACCAAACTCTGTATTTCACTCTTCTTCTCATTGGTGAGTGTGTTTGTGGTTTTATTCATGATTTCTAGTTTCATTAGGTTTGATCCTGTTATGAAAAGCATTAAAGCAGCGTCTCTCTTTCACAGCTCTCTGCTCCGTATCTGAATGTGTTCAGCATCAGTATCACTTTATAAATGAGGAGAAGACCTGGACTGAAGCTCAGAGATACTGCAGAGAGAATTACACAGATCTGGCCACCGCTGACAACATGAACGACACGAACGAGCTGAAGAAGAGTGTGAATGATGGAAGTGTTCAGAATATCTGGATTGGGCTGCAGAAGACGGGTCGTGATGAATGGAAGTGGTCTTCAGGTGAACCTGCGCTCTATCTGGATTGGGCTACTGGACAACCAAATCTTGGTGCAGAAGAATGTGTTATGATGACAGGTGGACATTGGCATGATGAAAGATGTAGCACACCCCTAACTTTTATTTGCAATTCCTCCAATAACAGTAAGTGCATCTCCCTACAATGGCAACAAACATTAATGTATAAAAAGAAGCACAGAGTTTTTGACCCTGCTCCTGGACTCCACTGCTCTGTGAAGTTTCTATCTAACCTGCTTCAGCTTGTGATTATCAGCTGATCCTGAAGAGCTTGATTTGCTGGTTCTGGTGTGTTTGATTAGGGTTGGAGCGAAACTGCAGGACTGTGACTCTCCAGAACAGATGTTTTCCACTGCTGTACACCGTTCTGACACAATACTAATCGCTTCTACATTTTAATGTGGTCATACATATAAACAAGCTGAAGTCAGTTTCTGTAGAGACAAACTAATGTTGGCCTGGAGAGAGAGAAAGAGAGAGAGCGAGAGAGAATTCCATTGAACACATATTTGTGTCCTAGTGGTTAGAGAGTTTGGGTTGTGGGTTCGAATATTGGGCTGGCAATACCACGACTGAGGTGCCCTTGAGCAAAGGCATCGAACCCCCAACTGCTCCCCGGGCGCCGCAGCATAAATGGCTGCCCACAGCTCCGGGTGTGTGTTCACAGTGTGTGTGTGTGTGTTCACTGCTCTGTGTGTGTGCACTTTGGATGGGTTAAATGCAGAGCACAAATTCTGAGTATGGGTCACCATACTTCACTGAATGTCACGTCACGTCATATTGATTTTTTTGCCACTTGGGAGAAATGTGAAAATCTGCGATTACAGCATAACTTTATTTCTATTTATTTTTCAGCAATATTTATAAATGATTAATTAAAAAATGTCAAACAATTGTTTTGGCAAGTGTTTCTTAATCATAATTCATAATGTATTTATACATTTATTTATAATTCATAATTATTTAATTTATAAATTTAGTAGCATATAGTAGGGGTCATGGGGATGTCTGGTGTAGGAAATCAACATAACCCTTTATTATCCTTTATGCAATACTTTAATAAGTATTATTAAAACTGTGTTAAATATTTTATAACACACACACACACAGTATATATATATATATATATATATATATATATATATATATATATGGTTTTGTATTTTGGAAAATATAAAATAATAATATAATTTTAATGGTTTAATCAAACATGTAGGGTCATTAATAACTAATAACATCTCCGGTCATCAGTTTTGGACACTACTGAATGGAATTCTGCCTCTTCTTGATGTTTACGAACAAAACTCTGGTTCAGTTCTTGTCTCTTCAATGTAATTTTATTGTGTTCACTTTTACCCATATTACAATATTTTGTTTTGAGATTTTTTATTATCAGAAATTAGTATTTTTGAAGTAGATGTTTCAAAACAAATACAAATTTGTGATCACCAGCTTCAGAGTCTGTGATAAACCTCCTGAACACCGTGAGCTGTGCGATACATTCAGCTTTCAGTATCTCAACACAAAATCAGTCTTTAAATGATGTGTTTCTGATGATAACCATGAAGCAGCTTAAGAATAATGAACAAACTGATTGATGAATCTGTTTTCATCTGTTTTTCTTAAAGCAGACACAGAACTTGTCTTAGTCAATCAGGCGATGAAATGGAGAGACGCTCAGAGTTACTGCAGACAGAATCACATTGATCTGGTCAGTGTGAGGAACCAGAACGAGAATCAACAGGTTCAGCAGTTCATTCGTGACAGATATTTATCAGGATCATGGATCTGGATCGGTCTGTTCAGAGACTCATGGCAGTGGTCAGATCAGAGTAACTCTTCATTCAGAGACTGGGACACTGGTGAACCTAATAATGATAGAGGTGGTGAAAACTGTACAGCTGTTAACGCTCAGAGAAAATGGTTTGACGTCTCTTGCACCAATCAATATCCTTTTGTGTGTTATGAAGGTGAGTAGATCTTCACTAAACACACACACTCCATCATCACCTCCAGATCTCTTAAAGTTCACTCTACATGTCTGACAGGACAAATTCATCCCCAGTGTTTGTTCTGCATGTTGTTTTTGATCAGTCTCTCTCTAGTTTCTGCTTGTGCTTGGTTTATCTGCAGATCCTGAACTGATTGTGATCAGAGAGAATGTGACGTGGTCTGAAGCTCTGAGATACTGCAGACAGAATCATGTGGATCTGGTCTCGGTTCATTCAGAAGAGATGCAGCGTCGTGTGATGAACGTGGTTAAACTGGCGTCTACTGCGGAGGTGTGGTTGGGTTTACGTTACTCTCACATTTTGGGCATCTGGTACTGGGTGAGTGGAGATACCGTGTGCTATCAGAACTGGGCTCCAGGGAACGGCACATCAGAGGACTGTGAACACACAGTGAGATCTGGAGCAGTTCAGTCTGGAGGAGATCAGCGCTGGATCAGCCTTCCTGAGACTCACAAACTCAACTTCATCTGCACAACTTATGAAGAGTAAAGAACGTGTGAATGCCTGTATGTTTATTTCCATTATCTTCCAGTTTCCAGTTGTTAAGGTTAAATGCATGTGTAAGTTTTTTTTTTTTTTTTTTTTTTCCTACAGATTATGTTAGATGAATAGTTCATTCAATATTTTATTAAGATATTATTGTGCTGTGAAGTGTAGATGGTCTGTAATTCTCCAGGTGGATAAATCAGTGTGATTCCTGTAGGTGGTGTTTGGTCAAGGGCTTAGAGATAGAACTGCTGTTTTTAATGTTTCAAAATGTACTTTTGTGTTATTCAGTAACGGCATAATTTCTATCTGTCAGTTTAATTTTGTGAGGGGTCAATAAGGGTATCATATTTATATAATAAGATAAATCTTGGTACTGTTTTCTATATTAGTTTTGAGAAAATGTGCTATCATCAAAGTTAAATTAATGAATGCGACGGAAGAGTATGATATGAGTAAAATTATATATTTTTTTATGTTTTGAAAGTTTTTGTATCATGATGTGGCTGCTTCTCTCTTATGCTTAAAGATTTTATGTATTATAAATATGAAGTAACTTTAGAAAATACGTTTTGACTGAGCGTGTCTGTGTGTCTCAGTAGAAGGAATTTAGGTTCATTCTTAGTAATGAAGAGGTGAAGGTATAAAATATTGTAATGCTTGCTTGAGTGCTTATGGGTGTTTGTCTGGGCTATAACTGAATGCTTACAGAAATAAAACCATTGTGTCACGGTTCATAGATCTGTGTGTTCATTCTGCATGTCTGTTTTCTCGTTATCTGTCTGATTGATTCAGCATTGCTCCAGCAATCATTGGGCTGATGAGCTAATCAGCATGGCTGCACCTGATGCAGGTTCTGTCCTGTCTTTATCTGTGGTCCGGGTATCGTTCGTTCATTGGTTTTTGCTTTCACATATAAAAACGGAAAAACGAGAAAACAGCTCCTTTTTCCGTTTTTTCAGGAAAACGAAAAAACTAAATTATGACTTGATTTTTGGTTTACCCGTTCTTGCACGGAAATCAGAAATACCACTTGATATTTCGATTTTCCCCTGTGGGTGGTGCTAAATCTGATTGGCAGGAAATGCATTCATTATTTTTCAAATTAAGAGTTTACCCACACTGTATTTGTTAGCCTCTACAATTAATAGTCTATATGCATGCTATTTGTTAACTGGCTGAAAAAAAACTATTGAAATAGCCTAAATGTAAACATTTTCACGCATTGACAGTTGTCAGACAAAAGGCACGCTGTTTTTGTAGGAGAGGGGAAGACCCATCTCATCGTTTTACCCTGTTGCGTTCAATGTCATGTTAAACAATTTTTTGTTCAGTCAAAAATGACTGTTCCATTAATAGCCCACTCTTTATAAAAAAATTAAATAATACATTTATTCTTTGTTTTTTGATGTTTTTATTAAATTAAATTCTTATGAATGATACAATTTTGTGATGTCTATTTGTTATTTATGACCTGTAGCCTCATTATTGATATCCAAAACATAATTGCTGGATTATTTTGACTATAATAAATAAGCAGATGCAACATGCACAGCTGTTTATCAAAGATTACATTGGGCCAAAGTTACCAAGGACATTTGTTTAGAAACCATTTAAAAATGTATAAATACATTTACATAAAGTAACAGCTGTTTGGGTCAAAAGTGACAGATTTTATCTTGGAAAAAGGGAGAGATTTTGAGAAAATGTTCGCGCAGTAATCGCCCGCATTGTTTTTCCCTCATAAATGCGAACACGAAAAAAGAAAATTTATATTTTATGTTCTGTTAAGAGCCGACCCTTCTTCATCCGGGGGTAGTATTAGCCTACTTTTAGTTTGCGCAGTGTAATTCACTAAATTAGCCTACTAAAAATATTTGGATTTTTTTTTTTGTCAGGTCATGTCACGTTTGTCACACACGTAGCATGTGTATTTCCCTCATATTAAATATAAAACGCATGTGTAGACTTATATTTTTCTAATGTTTGGACGCCTTTATTAGGCTAGGCTATATAAACAGGCGTTTGAATATATTGGTAGGCTATTAAATGCATTGAAATGTCACGTCCATAATGCTGGAATTGTAGGCCTACCAATTATAATACCAATTTTTTATCCTCAACTAGTTTTGTGGTGTATTTTGTGGTGTATTTAATAATGTTAACTTCAAATAATACTAATAGTAATTTAGAGATGTGGTAGCATTGGATGGACGGGAAGAGCTCTGGAAGTTGGAAGGGGTGTGTCGCGATTCTGCCTTCTCACATCGCACAGCACAGGTTCGTGTGATTTCGGTTTCATATGGCATATCGCTTCTGCATATAATTAGGAAAGTGAGGACTGCGTTTATAACGTGATCTAACATAGTATTTGACGGGGCCCCTTAGATGTCCTGTGCCCCTGGGCAAGTGACCAGCCCTAATGGTTAATCAGGTGTTGAAGCTGTGGAGGGCGACCTGCGCTTCTTCATCACTAAAGCCCCGCATCCTCCGTCTGTGTGCAGTACTAATTTATTGAAACGTCTATATCCATATACTCCCTTAACAAAGGAGTCCAGACATTTGAAAAATATCAAAATATATGGGTAAATATATTTTTAATATGAGGGAAATAGCCTACACTTGCATTACGGTCCGGACGTGACACAAAAAAACTTAAAACTTTTAGGTGGTAAAATAGGCTATGTTTTAGTAATTCTATGAATTACACTGCGCAAACCAAAATATACTCACCGGATGAAGAAGGGTTGACTCTCCACAAAACATAATATAGTCTATTCATTTTATTTTATTTTCGTTTTCGCATTGATGAGGAAGAAACAATGTTACGGACGTGAGCGCTCTGAAAGCGGCACTAAAATAGGCTACTGCTTTAAAACTTTCACAGAGACCTCAAATAGGCATTTAAAACACCAAATATTAAGGATTGGCATATCAAGCAAAATAATATTCGATGATTGATCGAAAATCATATCTCTCCCCCCCACATCCTCACCGGAAAGACGCTCCGACATTACATTTTTCTGTAGCTAATAGGCCTTTGTGTTGTAGCCTAGTCATTAAAAACGATTTAGTTTCATATTGTGTACTTTTTCGTTCATTCATTAGGCCTATTCTATTTCGGAATGAATGATGACATTTAAATAAGGGTGCAGCCTTTTAGCCTAAAAAAAATATATATAAGAACGTTATCCAATCACTGCTTAACCTAATAAAAAATATTGACTAATATAGCTGTTATATTGTCTGTGCTTATACATAATATAGATTTTAATAGTTTGATGCTCTTTAAATATTTTGTTGCATTGTTAAAAGTTTCGGTGCATAGGACAGACCTATCCTCGATCACTCTCCATGGTTCTGACCAAAGAAGAGCGCTTTATGAATGCATACCTGGGCTGCGTTTCCCGATAACATTGTCTCTTAGCGTGCTACGAAGACTCTTAAGGTATAACATAACTAAAGGTATACTACCACTAAAGGTATATCATTGCTAGGCGTCTTCAGGGCTATCATCCACTCGTGAGGTAGAGGCGCTGGTGCCCTTCCTAGCAACGGCGCTGTTTTTGGTAAAACATGATTTTGACGACTTCATTAAGTTTTGTTTTATGGAAAACTCTTTTTAAAAGTTATTCATTTTGTATAAATTGTATTTTAATTTTGATCAATGTTTTATCAACCAATTGCCCGTATTTAATAAATAAGAAGCAAATATATAGCAGACAATGTAATAACCTTAGTGTAATTGACAAAATTACTAAAATATTTTGCAACCTAAAAGTTAAAGTTTTTTTGTGTCACGCATGCATCCATGTCTATTTCCCTCATATTAAATATAAAATGCATATGGACTGATATTTTTCATATGTCTGGACTCCTTTATTAATGGAGTATATAAACAGACGTTTCAATATATTGGTATTAAATGCATTTTCTGAGAATTTATATTTCAAGTTTTTACTGCAAATGTCGAAATGCGCGCTCTTTGGTGAATATTGTCATGCATCTTGTTTGTTGTCTGCTTGCTCTTCTGTGTCTTGTTCTGTGTTGCAGGATGAACATGTGGATCTGTAAACGTGCCCGCGGAGTATCTTGACCTGAAGGGAGTGTTCAGTAAGTCCCGGGCTACTTCTCTTCCTCCGCATCGTCCTTATGATTGTGCAATAGATTTATTGTCAGGTACTTCTCTGCCTAAAGGCAGGTTATACTCACTTTCCGTACCAGAGAGGGAGGTCATGGAGAAATATATTTCTGATTCTCTTGCAGCCAAGGTCATCCATCCTTCTGCTTCTTCTGCAGGTGCGGGATTTTTATTTTTATTTTTGTGGAAAAGAAAGATTGTTCCCAGCGTCCTTGTATCGACTATCGAGGGTTGAATAGTATCATGGTAAAGAATACCTACCCTTTGCCGTTGATGTCTTCAGCCTTTGAGAGTCTGCAGGGTGCTTCCTTTTTAACAAAATTGGATCTTCTCAATGCCTATCATTTGGTTCACATAAGAAAGGGGGATGAATGGAAGACCGCTTTTAATACCTCCAGGGGGCATTTTAAGTATCTTGTTATGCCGTTTGGGCTCTCTAATGGTCCCGCGGTCTTCCAGGCACTAGTCAATGATGTGCTGAGAGACATGGTTGATCAGTTCATATATGTCTACCTGGATGATATTTTGATATTTTCTCATTCTCTCCAGGAACATGTTGAGCAAGTCAGGGTAGTGCTTCAGAGGCTGCTAGAGAATGGGCTTTTTGTCAAGCCGGAGAAATGCATTTTCATGCACAATCTGTTTCTTTTCTAGGGTACATCATATCATCCGAGGGATTACGCATGGATCCCAACAAAGTTCAGGCTGTGGTAGATTGGCCAACCCCAGATTCCCACATGGCCCTGCAGAGGTTTCTGTGCTTTGCCAATTTTTATAGGTTTTTTATTCGCAATTACAGCCAGCTAGCTGCCACTTTGACTGCCTTGACCTCCGCCAAGATGACGTTCAGGTGGTCTAGCGTGGCGGAAGCTGGTCAAAAAGTGTGGCTTTCATCTAAAGATATTCCTCTCCGTTCTGTCTGTAAGAAGCTTGCTCCCAAATTTATCGGCCCGTTTACTGTCACCAAGATTATTAGTCCAGTGGCAGTCCGCCTCAAACTTCTTCCTGCGTACAGGAGAATTCATCCCGTCTTCCATGTCTCCAAATTAAAGCCCATTTTTCATGCCCCCATTAATCCGCCTGTCCCAGTTCCCCCACCGCCACGACTCGTAGATGGGGAACTCACTTATTCGGTAAAACGTATTCTGGACTTGAGGTGGAGTGGACGCGGATTTCAGTACCTAGTGGACTGGGAGGGTTACGGTCTGGAGGAGAGTAGTTGGGTTCCCGCCAGGGACATATTGGATCATTCGCTTATCGATGACTAGAATCGCCTGGTAGGTTCCTCTGGAAGCGCCAGGAGGCGCTCCTAGGAGGAGGGGTACTGTAACGGTTCATAGATCTGTGTGTTCATTCTGTCTGTTTTCTCGTTATCTGTCTGATTGCTAATTCAGCATTGCTCCGGCAATCATTGGGTTGATGAGCTAATCAGCATGGCTGCACCTGATGCAGGTTTTGTCCTGTCTTTATCTGTCTTGTGGTTGTTACTGCATGTTGTCAGATCGTTGTTCGTAGTTGTCGATGCTGGTCTTGCTCTCAGTCCTCAGATCACTCTTCTTGCTCTCAGCCAAGGAGATCGCCCAGTGTGCTTCCATGCCTGTTCCTAGGAGAATGTTGGTTCGGGTCAGTGCCTCATAATCTCTGTGTTACAGAGACAGCTCACCGATTCACCAGCTCACCTGTTCACCAGCTCACCTGCTCTATTTTCTTGTTCCCTGCTGTCTTGCGTTGTGGCAAATAAACTGTTATACTTGCAATTGGATTCTGTTCTTTTACGTGACACATTGAATACTGACAAGCTTTTTACCCCCAACTTTATTTCTCTTTTTCAGCCTTGCTCCCCATCAAAATAAAAGTCCTCAAAACAACATGGGGCACTTCTAACACAAAAGTAAAATTGTTTAATTTTTAACTCTTACAATATCTTGTGTTTTGCTCCATGAACTCGGGATCAAAGCTTAAACTGTGAAATAGTTTGGAGCAAAATAATTAAAGAGGCATCATCTCAGCTTGCAGGAAACTTTACTGAAACAAGAAATTTTAATGACAAACAAATCACATTGAAAGCATAACAAAACAGCCGTAGATCCAAGACACAGACTGCCGCTCTGGCTCAACCCACTTCCTGCTCACTTGCGCCACTGCTCATGGGTAATTTACTTTGTTTGAATATATTGTAAAGGCTATCAACAAACGATCACAAACATTAACACAATTATTATCATTTTGTGTTGATGATGGACCATAGTTCATCACTACTCATTAATTTCCAAAGGATACAGTAACTGTACTGGTCTGCTCAACACCGTTCGAGGTGAAGTGGGCATGTAACATGCGTGTATTAATACATCTCTCCTCTCCAATGAGGATGACATCTCCCACATTCAGTTCCTCGGCTCATTTGTTTACACATTGGTGAGCAGATCTTAAATTCATTAAGTAGTCCCTGCGCCAATAAGTCGAAATTTAATTTAGCAGGCTCTGACTGTAATCTCTTTATCAAGGTTTCTCGACTCTGAGCAGCTGGCTGAGTGTTACATGCCATGGGTTTTGGTGGTAAAGATGTAAGTACGTTAACGATCAGAAAATTAGCAGGTATCAGTGGCTGAGGTTCATTCAATTCATCGTGAACATAAGTGACGGGTCTTGAGTTTAACACAGACCCTGCTTCAGTTAAGATGGTCCTTACAACCTTACAAGACGTTAGCAGAAATTGCCCCACCAAGCTGCTCTCTCGGCTATGTACTTGAATGTTATCCCCCTTTCAGCAAAGAAAATTCTTTGATTGACTTCCATAGCTCCTTCAGATCTCGATCTGCTTGTTTGGACAAAGGTCTTCGCATTATCTGAGTATATGACTTTACAAAGTCCCCTCCTGGCTATGAACCACTTTAGCACTAAATGGAAGTTCCTGTGCTTTGACTTGAGACTAGTTCCAAAAGAATGGCCCTAGTGACAGCGCAAGTGAAAAGTGCTATGTATGCTTTACTCGTACCATTACTGGTCTTTACCATGAGTGGCCCAGCAAAATCCACACCAGTAGTTTCAAAAGGAGGAGATTCAATGACTCTATCCCTCGGTAAAGGGGCAGTAGCCTGCCGCGCTGGCTTGGCTTTAAAAACCTCTTGCAGACGAACACCTTCCGACTATCTGCTCAACAAGCGGTCTACCCTTTTAAATCCAAAATCTGTCTCTGACTTGCATGAGTGTATATCTTGTACCAGAGTGCAAACCCTTCTGATACCCTTGTTTATCAGGTAATATCCATGGGTGCTGCTCTCTAAAGGTGAGATCAGATTGCTGGAGTCTTCCTCAATCAATCAATCAATCACCTTTATTTATATAGTGCTTTAAACAAAATACATTGCGTCAAAACACTGAACAACATTCATTTGGAAAACAGTGTGTCAATAACGCAAAATGATAGTTAAAGGCAGTTCATCATTGAATTCAGTTATGTCATCTCTGTTCAGTTTAAATAGTGTCTGTGCATTTATTTGCAATCAAGTCAATGATATCGCTGTAGATGAAGTGACCCCAACTAAGCAAGCCAGAGGCGACAGCAGCAAGGAACCGAAACTCCATCGGTGACAGAATGGAGAAAAAAAACCTTGGGAGAAACCAGGCTAAGTTGGGGGGCCAGTTCTCCTCTGACCAGACGAAACCAGTAGTTCAATTCCAGGCTGCAGCAAAGTCAGATTGTGCAGAAGAATCATCTGTTTCCTTTTGGACTAGCTGTAGTTTGTTTACTAAGCGTGCAGAGCAACCACCCAATAAAGCATTACAATAATCTAACCTTGAAGTCATAAATGCATGGATTAACATTTCTGCATTTGACATTGAGAGCATAGGCCGTAATTTAGATATATTTTTGAGATGGAAAAATGCAGTTTTACAAATGCTAGAAACGTGGCTTTCTAAGGAAAGATTGCAATCAAATAGCACACCTAGGTTCCTAACTGATGACGAAGAATTGACAGAGCAACCATCAAGTCTTAAACAGTGTTCTAGGTTATTATAAGCAGAGTTTTTAGGTCCTATAATTAACACCTCTGTTTTTTTCTGAATTTAGCAGTCCTCCCACACTTATCAGGCCTTGCTCATCAAGGAATGGTTTAAGTTCTTTGATCTTTGAGTCTTTATGTACACACTGTCCTTCCCTGAGCAAATTCATCTCTCTTTCAAATGTCTCTTGCTGATTCATTCTGATCCAATACACTTCAGCTGTCACTAACTCTTCAGCTGAAAGCTATCCATGATTCTTTACACTTGAGCGTCTTTTGTTGAGGAATCTCTGCATCCAAGCTGTTACTCTGAGAACAGAACTGAGTTTGCTGTATTTGCTTAGATCAAACAGAAGCTCACCAGAAAATCAGGTCCATTCCACCACAATGGATTATCAATCAAACTGTCAACAGATTGTCCTCTTAAAAGAAGGTTGGCTGGATTGTGCTTTCCGTCACAGTGTGACCACAACTCTGATTTAGTGAGGCTTTGAATCCCAGTTACTCAGTTTGCCACAAAAGGCTTCCATTTCTGTGCTGAACTGTGGATCCAACTCAAGACTATCATTGAGTCTGTCCAAATGCTGAGCTGGTTTTCTCCAATCTTAAGAGCTGTTAATAGATTATGGCCTAGCCTGGCACCTATCAAGGCTCCCATCAACTCCAGTCGAGGCAGCGCCATTTTCTTCAGGGGCGCAACTCTGGACTTTGAGGATACCAGAGCTGAGATAATTTCTGCAGTCTCTGTCTTGCCATGCAGATATCCAACTGTACAGTAAGCTCTTTCACTCGCATCGCAAAAAAACATGGAATCTGACAGCTTCGCCTTGCTGATGCGTCAAGATGTGATACCATCTAGGTATGGCCAAATCATGTAACTGTGGCAACTCTCACACCACTTCCTCCATTCGTGGGCTAAATCTGGGGGCAGTTCCTCATCCCACTTGAGACCTCGCTCCCATATTTCCTGGAACAGGCATTTTGCACGGATGGTATAGGGTGTTATGAAACCTATTGGATCAAAGATATGTGATGAAATCCAAAGCACGCTTAGTACTCTCTTTTCTCTTCAAAACATCTAGCCCCTTGTGCATACATTTGCCATAAAATATTTTTGTTTCCTGTGCTCCTTTTTAACCATCTTTCGCAAAGAAAGCAACTGCGCTGTACTGTTTGATAGTATTTTGGGTGCTGTCATATCACTACACCATACAATTTGCAGAAAGAGAAAGCTGAAAAGGTTTTGAGGTTAATGTGTTAATGTGTTACAAATAAATCAAGCATAAAGCTTGAAATATTGTTTTAACCTGGTGAAATGTAAATGACACAGCGCACAAGACTATATTTCTAAATCATACAAGGTCCCAAGAAAATACTAATCCTGTGTGAATAGGGCTTATGACAACTCCAGAAACAGAGAGAAAAAAGAAAGGGAAGGATATTTTAATCTGAAATACTGCATTAAATGAAAAATAATTGTACAAAATTCAATGGGGATTTTTTTTTTTGTTGTTGTTGTTGTTGTGACTGGCACCACTTGGCGCCCGGTTGGGAAATGTCATGCCCCTAACCATAGCCGCCAAGTGGTGCCAGTCACAACACACACTGGTCCAACTAACCAATCACAGCACATCTCGTATTTCAGAAGGCGGGCTTTCAATTGATGCAGGAACTATTCCAGCCGTTCATGCCAGACTGGAGATTGAGGTGTTGTAATAATGTAAAATATGTGAAAAACAATGTGTTTTGCGAACAACCTAGTATGAGAGTCTGTTCTAGTACACACACACAAATCAAGACTTTGTAAAAGAGCATAAGCACCCCTTTAAATAAGTGGACCTGCTATACCAACAAGGTGCCAAAATATCACTCCCTAAACCTGTCCCTTTGAACTGGTCTGACTGAATATTTACTCTTTGTATCCATTAAAATTTTTTTACATACAAATGAAAAAGGCAGTTCAACACTTGAATCCAGTGATGTCATCATCCATCTCAATTCAATTTAAATAGTATCTGTGCAATAAAGTTGATGATATCGCTGAAAATGAAGTGTCTCCAACTAAGCAAGCCAGAGGCGACAGCAGCAAGGAACCAAAATTCCATCTGTGACAGAATGGAGAATAAACCTTGGGAGAAACCAGGCTCAGTCGTGGGGCTAGTTCTCCTCTGACCAGATGAAACCACCCTTAGGAAAAAGTAGTATACTTCAAGTGTATTTAATTAAGTGTACTTAAGTAAAGTTCAAGTATATTTTTAAGTATACTTTAAGTATAACAGTAGCAAACTTTGAGAACACAAAGTAGTTTACCTCTATGTTTGTAGTTTGTACTGCAATTATACTAAAAGTGAACTTACAGGTGGCACTTTACTAATTAAATACTTTGTAGTTCGTATTAGTAGCTGGTGTCTCTTTTTTTTCACTTGTGTTTTTTTATTTTTTTTTATACAGAAAATGTGTTTTAGCGCCCTCTACCATATAATAATTAAAACACGGATTCTAGAAATAGCTCAAATATATTTAGAATTTTTGTTAGTATAAGTCAAGTATACTTAAATGTCATTTTAAGTATATTTATGAGGAGTACATAACCAAAGCATACTTTCCTATTTTTAGTTTAATAGAAGTATACTAATAGCACACTTGAATACACTTCTTTTTCGTAAGGGCAGCAGTTCAATTCCAGGCTTCAGCAAAGTCACATTTGGCAAAGGATTCAACTGGTTCCTGTGGTATTGTCCTGGTGGCTGTCTAGGAGGCAAGTTCTTGACTGTGGATCTGTCTCTGGAGCTCATCTAGTTGTCCTGGTCTTCCACTGACACTCAGGGATGTAGAGGTCCTTTCTAGGTGCTGATCCAGCATCTGGTCTGGATACGTACTGGATCCGGGTGACTGCAGTGACCCTCTGATCTTGATACAGACTGGATCTGGTGGCTACGGTGACCTCGGAATAAGAGAGAAACAGACTAAAATTGACGTAGATGCAATTCTTCTAATGATGTAGCAAGTACATCGGGTGTTATGGGAAGTGTCCCCGGTTCCGGTTTATCTAATTAATGCAGCCTAAAATTCCTTTAATGGATTTTAATATTAGAAATGTGTTAATGTGTTATTTGTAAGCCAGGTTAAAGTGATGGGTCTTTAATGTAGATTTAAACTGCAAGAGTGTGTCTGCCTAACGAACAATGTTAGGTAGGTTATTCCAGAGTTTGGGTGCTAAATAGTTTATGGTGTGAGGATCCACCCATCTGCCCAAAAAGTGAAACAGCCAAGAGTTCCACACAGGAGACGGACAAATTTAACATAGTCACATATGTACCAGTTATCCTAATTTAAGACACACAGTCTAAAATTCATAGCAAAGCACTCAGGTGTTTTAAAGGGGTGAGTGAAGAGGCCAAAAAGAGTAAATGTAGCGAGTGTTTGGCTTCACAAAGAGATCAAAGCCCTTTGTTTTGTGGAATGGCATTTGCATTGCGAGAGTTCCTGAGTGGTTGGCTTCACAAATATTTAATTTTGTCCTTTCAATGGGGTGCATTCTTACATGTGTTGATGCTTCATTTAAAAAAAAAAAAATCATTATTTTTCATATAATTTATCTTTATTCCACACTGCTCTGTCACTTGTCTGTGAAAGGGCTGTTTTAATAGAGTTTGGTAACTGTACATGCGTCCATGCTTAATATCATGTTAATAAGTGTATAATTGTATAATTATACAGGGCCCAACGTGGTTTCAGTCTCCTGGGCATGAGAGTAGGATGGCTCCCACTATTCCGGTTCTCCGTGACCTTGACAGGCTGAGCTCCAGAGGGTTTTTAGAGCAACGCTTGGTCAAGGTGGTCTCACTCTGGCAGGCATGAGAGTAAGATAATGCCCGCTACTCCGGTTCTCCATGACCATGAAGGCTGAGCTCCAGGGGCTTTTTTGAGTGATGCAGGCCCAATGTGGCCTCACTCTATTGGGCATGAGAGTAATGTGACGCCGGTTCTCGATGAGAGTGAAGGCTCCATTCGCGGGGTGACCAGCGGCAGGTTTCAAGGGTCCAGGGCCTTCGGTACCCCCGAGCCCACACAGCACAATGAAGGTGAAGGATGGCACCCACCGGCCCTCTCACCCGCACCGCTGGGCAGGTGGAGCTAGAGTATGTGCGATGGTACCCATAAGATGGTGATCTATGCATGAGCAGAGCGAAGCCACAGGAAACCCTGGTGGAGGCCCGCAGCGGTCCTGATGTATACATTGGTTGTCTGACCTGGGTATAGGGGCGAAAGACTAATCAAACCATCTAGTAGCTGGTTCCCTCCAAAATTTCCCTCAAGGTAGCTGGTGCTTTATCCGGTAAAAATGAATGACTAGAGGCCCTGGGACCAAAATGATCTCAACCTAATCTCAATCTTTAAATGGGTAAGAAGCCCAGCTCTCTGGCTTGGAGCCTGGGCGTGGAATGCAAGACACCTACTGGGCCACTTTTGGTAAGCAGAACTGGCACTGGGGAATGAACTGAACACCGGGTTAAAGGAACACTCCGACTTTTTGGGACTTTAGCTTATTCACAGTATCCCCCAAAGTTAGATAAGTCCATACATACCTTTTTCATTTCTGTGCGTTCTAAAAGTGTTATTTGACCCACCCACCGCTAGCCTAGCTTAGCACAAAGACTGGATGTAAATGGATACTGTTAGCATAGTAATCCCAATAAGTGACAAAATAATGCAAACATTTTCCTATTTTAATGTTGTGATCTGTATAGTCACAGCGTGTACAAATAACAAGCCTATATGAGACAGAGACCATTTTTAATCGTATAAATACTGGGAACTATATTCTCACTAGGCGTAGGAGCACAGCTAACGTTACTTGGGCGGAGTGGCTACTTGGGCGGAGTGATTAGCGCAGCACACAAGACGCCTTGTTGATGGTTCCGTAAACAAAACAAGTGACTAGCTAGACGTGACTCGTGATCCAACCCAAAACGCTGAACTGATGAATCGATGGCTACTTGTTCTGGGTATAGTTCCAAACACACCTGTAAACACCATCACGAAGTATTTCGTTTGCTCTGAACATTTTACTGTAGATGACTATTTTGAAAAAATGCAAGTTGCCACACGGACCATGAAACGTGTGCTAAAGGATACAGCCATCCCATCGATAATAAAGACAGGACAAATTGGATCACCTGTTGCTGCTGTAAGTGTTCCGTTATGTTTTGAGATGACTAACATTAGCCATACTGTAACAGTGCCATGCTAATGTAATATAACCTTAGTAGTGACACTATTACGTGAATAGGGGCTCCGTGTATCCCCTTTATTGTTATTATTGTGTTGTCATGAACACACTGCTCGTAATCATTATAACAAAATCACTTACTTGGTGGACAGCTGACCATTAGGTTCACTCGGCATGGGGCGTTTCTTCCAGTTGATCTTGTCACAATGGGAAAAAAAATGACAACTCCCGGGTGTAGGGCAGATAAATCTTCCGTGGTAGTGACGCAAATATTTTGATTGTCATCAAGCCTTGACATTGATGGCAATACCCGGTCCCATTCATTACAACAAAGGCACTCGGTTTCTGTCGGCATAGGTTGGCACGTTCCACATTTACAGCACCAGTCTGTGTTCATTCTGAATCTCCCTTCGACATCTTGTCTTACAGCTTCCAAAGTTTGTAACTCCTCGTCTGTGTATTCTGGCTCAAAACTATATGGTTCTGGATCTTGGTTTGATACACAGTAAAATTCCTCTGAGTCTGACAATTCCTCAAAGTCAGCCATGATCACGAGTCACGTCTAGCTAGTTAGTCACGTTTGTTTGTTTACGGAACCATCAACAAGGCGTCTCGTGTGCTGCGCTAATCACTCCGCCCAATTAGCCACTCCGCCCAAGTAACATTAGCTGTGCTCCTACGCCTAGTGAGAATATAGTTCCCAGTATTTATACGATCGAAAATGGTCTCTGTCTCATATAGGCTTGTTATTTGTACACGCTGTGACTATACAGATCACAACATGTAAATAGGAAAATGTTTGCATTATTTTGTCACTTATTGGGATTACTATGCTAACAGTATCCATTTACATCCAGTCTTTGTGCTAAGCTAGGCTAGTGGTGGGTGGGTCAAATAACACTTATAGAACGCACAGAAATAAAAAAGGTATGTATGGACTTATCTAACTCTGATACTGTGAATAAGCTAAAGTCCCAAAAAGTCGGAGTGTTCCTTTAATGAGCCCAATACCGATGCTCATCAGACCCCAGAAAAGGTGTTGGTTGATATAGACAGCAGGTCGGTGGCCATGGAAGTTGGAATCCACTAAGGAGTGTGTAAAACTCACCTAAAAATGGATAGCACAGGACCGTCATGCCCATATCCGGCTGTCAACAGCAAGAAAAAGGTATCAAGGGATATCAAGGACGGTGGTGCGGAAGCCCTTCGGGATAAGGATTGGTTCTAAGGGCTGGGTCAGTCGGGCTGAAGTGTGAAGTGGGGCTGGGCCTGCGCCACGGCTGAGGGAGCGGCCTCACCGCAGCACCCCTCCTGTTGCCGCCTCCGGAATGCGGCACTTGAAAATACTTTTTTTCAATAAACATGCTCTCTCAACAATCACATGCATTACTTCATCTCACACTCATTTTTTTATTTTACTGAAACCTCAAACAGATGCTTTTTGAATGCTCTCAGTAACCACTACCACCTGTCTTCACTAATTCGCTCAATCCTCATCAGTCAAGGTTGTGTTTCCTGATAACCTGTCTCTTATGGGTTTTCAAATCTGTCCTGGAGGACCCCCAGCCCTGCACATTTTATATGTCACCCTCATCAATCACACTTGATTCAACTCATCAGCTCAAAAGTAGAGATTGCAAGAACTAAATTGGGTGTGTCTTATAAGGGTCCTCCTGGACAGGTTTGAAAATTACTGTATTAGTGCACTACAAAGACTCTAAATGTCTACCTTTTCTAGGCATGTTCCCCAAACTATACCTTATAAGACGCTGCTTAAGGTCAACATTCTTACATGTGATGTTACCAGGTGCTGTCCATGACAGTGGTGCTGAATTAGTTTATATCAATGGCAGTGTTGAACGCATTAAATGTAATGCAAATTACATAATCAGATTACTTTTTTAAAGTAACTAGTAAAGTAACACATTACTTTTTACTTTACAAAAAGAATATCTGAGTTACTTTTTTATTCCAGTTTATTGATTGACAGGTCTCCTGTCCACATGTTGAGAAAAATCTGTTACTGTAGTTCTGAAATAAATATGGATATGCATTAATTAATCTCACTAACACACACACACACAAACACAGATTCAGTATTCCTCAAAATTGCTAAAAATAATGCAGCTCGGAATATGACACAAATCTGCAATAATTAAATGTTTAACAACACAAATATATTTTATGTATTTAATCCCATTCTATAAACCAATATCTTTGCTTCTGACCTTCGATGATCCAGTTCAACCATACTAATAAGCAAAAATTACTCTACACAAACATTCGTGAGTCTATTTATTATTGCTGAAGTGTGTTGAAATTTGTTCTTCTGCATTCTACTGTAGAGATGCAAAGTTACTTTCCCTTCAACATGAGACGTATTCATTTCACTATTGGTGTAAAAAGTAATAATTTCTTTATTTGAAAAACAAACAAGCAAGTCCTGTCCAGATTTAAATAGTAATGCAGAGGTAATGTAACAAATTACTTTCCATAAAAAGTAACTAAGTAATGTAATTAGTTACTTTTTTGATGGAGTAATGCAATATTGTAATGCATTGAAAGTATTTAAAGTTGCTTTTAAAAGTAACTTTTCCCAAGACTGATAGATGTCTCATGAATTGATTACTCACTCTGCAGGGGTGCTTCACTGCATCATCTGTGAAAAAAGCAGTGTTCATTATAAAAGAAGCACTTCAGAAAGAGTTGATTCATCTGGAGTCATGAGATCTTATGAAAATAATCAAAATGAAGGCCTGGTCGAGTGCTGATGGGTTGGCGATATGGATATGTGTCCAGTCAATAAGGCCTATTACTCGTGGGATTCTGGCAATGGCATGAAAGCACTGATGCTCCTCCATCACTTTGTGCCTTGTGAAAGGTGTGCAGATATGATATGTACTAAATGGCTCTGCAGACAGCGTTGTCATTGATTTAAATTCAATTCAATTAAATTTATGCATTTAGCAGACGCTTTTATCTGACTTACAGTGCATTCAGGCTAACAGTTTTTACCTAAGCACAACTATTTAATTAGCACAACTACTCACTGTATCGCTGCCATAGTTTGAGCAAACTCTCCATCACAATCATTCCCTTTATATAGACTCCTAAACATTTACTGACTAATGGTGTGCCAGCTGATGAACCTGTGGATAATAGAATTAAACAGCTAACAACAATCAGTCTAATGACAACTGTATGGATTGCATGAAAACACGTCTGTTAGCCTAAATGAACACTGGGTGTATTACAACTTCAGAATTATATTCGTATAGACTGAGATGTAAAGAACAGTGACTAACACAGATGTCAGTATGCAAATTAGGGGAAAGAAGTGGGCAAATACACAAACATAGAGGAAGTAAAACACGAAATAGGGTTTTTAGAGTAGTAAACAAAGAATGTGATGCTAAATGAGTGACGAAAGCAGATATAATAATCATCTGTTTGAAGCTGTAGACAGAAACATCAGACTCAGGACAGAAACACACGACCTCTAAAGTAAGAATAACTCAGAATTTATTCTTAAATAGAATTAGACTTGTTAGTTTAATAATAGTAAATGCTGCTTTTTTTATAAATACATGTTCACGTTTTATTCCTAGCTTTCGATTTTTCTTCCTCAGAAATGGATCAAACTCTGTATTTCTCTCTTCTTCTCATTGGTGAGTGTGTTTGTGGTTTTATTCATGATTTCTAGTTTCATTAGGTTTGATCCTGTTATGAAAAGCATTAAAGCAGCGTCTCTCTTTCACAGCTCTCTGCTCCGTATCTGAATGTGTTCAGCGTCAGTATCACTTTATAAATGAGAGGAAGACCTGGACTGAAGCTCAGAGATACTGCAGAGAGAATTACACAGATCTGGCCACCGCTGACAACATGAACGACACGAACAAGCTGAAGAAGAGTGTGAATGATGGAAGTATTCAGTTTGTCTGGATTGGGCTGGAGAGGCCAAGTTTTAATAAATGGCACTGGTCTTCAGGTGAACCTGCGCTTTATCTGAACTGGGCTCCTGGACAACCAGATAACAGTCTTTGTGCTGCGATGTTAAATGGACAATGGCATGATTTGGAATGTAGTGATACCCGATATTTCATTTGCAACAACAGTGAGTGTAAATATTTAAAATTAAACTGTTCCTTTTATTGTCACACTATGGGGTAATTTGTTACATTTGGGATCCTATAATTAAATAAGCTAAAGAGCAACTGATGGATTTAGTTCTTAAAGATCTGATAATATACATAATAAACATACAGAAGTGATTAGAGGTGATATTGCTTGATATTTTCATCTTAACACCAACCTGTGATGGCTTAATTTTTACTTGTAGATTACCTTAAGTCCAGTATATTATATCACAAAACAATCGAGCATCAAGAGCATCAACACTGTAACTTATATTAATTCACAAATTACTAGTCTATGAACTAGTTAACACATTTAGCTGCAGTATAACATCCGGCTCTGTCTCATAATACTCTTTGTGAGTGTGACCTTTTGTCCATCATCTGCTGCACAGTACCATCTCTAGACAGAAGAGCACATTCAGTGACAGGACGCTGTTTGTCTTGTTCTACAGAGAGACTGAAAAAAGTGTTTGTCCCTCAGGCAATACGGCTGAATAAAGTTTTCAGAGACGTGTAACAAAACATAAAAAAACGAATCGCAATGTCCACAAATGTTACTTCATGTTACATCTTTAAAGTAATCTTGAATATATTGTGAATATTCAGTCACAAGCTGTAGAAGCAGCTCAAATCTTTGAAAAATGTATTTCTGATGTTTCCACTGCTGCTTCTGTTCAGATCCAAACCAAAAAGTAGTGTAAGAATAATGAACAAACTGATTGATGAATCTGTTTTTCTTAAAGCAAACACAGGACTTGTCTTTGTCAATCAGACGATGAACTGGAGAGATGCTCAGAGTTACTGCAGACAGAATCACATTGATCTGGTCAGTGTGAGGAACCAGAACGAGAATCAACAGATTCAGCAGTTCATTAGTGACAGACAGTTATCAGGATCAGGATCATTTATCTGGATCGGTCTGTTCAGTGACTCATGGCAGTGGTCAGATCAGAGTGACTCTTCATTCAGAGACTGGGATCCTACTCAACCTAATAATTGGGGAGGTAATGAAAACTGTGCAGTGATTGAACATCCCCCTCATGGAAAATGGCATGACATCTCTTGCACCGATCAATATCCTTTTGTGTGTTATGAAGGTGAGTAGATCTTCACTAAACACACACACACTCCATCATCACCTCCAGATCTCTTAAAGTTCACTCTACATGTCTGACATGACAAATTCATCCCCAGTGTTTGTTCTGCATGTTGTTTTTGATCAGTCTCTCTCTAGCTTCTGCTTGTGCTTGGTTTTATCTGCAGATCCTGAACTGATTGTGATCAGAGAGAATGTGACGTGGTCTGACGCTCTGAGATACTGCAGACAGAATCATGTGGATCTGGTCTCGGTTCATTCAGAAGAGATGCAGCGTCGTGTGATGAACGTGGTTAAACATGCGTCTACTGCGGAGGTCTGGTTGGGTTTACGTCACTCCTGCACTGTGGGCATCTGGTACTGGGTGAGTGGAGATACCGTGTGCTATCAGAACTGGGCTCCAGGGAACGGCACATCAGAGGAGGACTGTGAACACACAGTGAGATCTGGAGCAGTTCAGTCTGGAGGAGATCAGCGCTGGATCAGCCTTCCTGAGACTCACAAACTCAACTTCATCTGCAGAACTTATGAAGAGTGAAAGGAAACACAGAACTTTCATGTGAGATATAAAATCCTGTGTGTTGCTTTAACTTCATTAATCACTTTGTAAAGCAATACTTGTACATATAATATTTTCTAACTCAGCAGGTAATCACACCTGGAGGTTAAAGGCAGAAATATTTTGCTCAGATGTTTGTTAATATAGTTTAAACAGTTTAAAACAATAACTGTTATTGGCTGCACAGTAAATTGAATGAATTGTTCTTATGAGGGTCTGTTTTTCTGCAGGTGGGTGTATTTCTGTTGCTGTATCAATGTGATTCCTGTGGGTTTGTTTGCTTAATATTAAGAGCCTCATATTTCACTTTTAGAAACTCTTTAACATTTCTCAAAAAAAAAAAAAAAAAAAAACCTCAAATATACCCATTATTAGGTATACCTTTTTTCTTTCTGTTTTATTATGAGATAATTCAGTAATTAAAGTTTCTTATTTGTGTTTCAAGGATCTCTGTTGGTGTGGATACTTCTTTTTCTCTTATACTAGTTACTATGTGCTTTAACTAATTAGAATATTGTTTATCCTTTATGCAGGGATGGTTGGGAGTAAAATATTACCAATACGTATGTGCTAAACATAAAAGTAAAAGTAAAACATAAATGTCAACAACAGCAGCTCAGATAAACTCACGTAAAACCAGCAATCTGAATTATCATTCAATTAAAACTTAGAGCAAAAATGGTTTGAATCCTATTTATTTTTCTATCTTTATTTTTATTTTTTCAGGCATAGTGTAACTTCTCTGCTGTTTTTACTTGGGTTTATTAAAATGGAGCTGATGAACAAGCACAATTAAACATTCATTATCTACATTTATTATTGCAAATGTTTACAACTTGATTCCCATGATATTACATTGACATACTTTTTAATATATATATATATATATATATATATATGTATATATATATATATATATATATATATATATATATATATATATATATATATATATATATATGTGTGTGTGTGTGTGTGTGTGTGCATTGGCTATTTTTTCATTGTTTGATTTTAGGAGACAAACTAACGAACTAGAGAGTAACAAACAAGACTTGTATGTAATGGGATGTGACTTGATCAATAACAATCACTGTCCTTCTATTTCACGTCAGAGATGTAAATACAGTCCTGCCTGAAGGGCTAAATGATCTCCAAGATGGCGGCGCGTCCACACGCAGCGGCTTCTCTCTGTCCCGACAGAACGGTGTTTTCGTGTTTTTTGTCTTGTGAGTCGCAGTGTTTTTGTACGTTGTCGTCGCGTCTACCTGTCTGTAAGCGCAAATACAGTCGCGAGTTTCTGCTCGATGTCGGCAGGAGCGCATTTTTACAGTTAAACTCCGCGCACGCGGAACAGCTGCGGGATCTCGATCTGCTACAGAGGCCTTCACCATCACCGACCCCCACTACTGCATTTCGCCCGCAGCGGAGGCGCCACAAGCGGTGTGAGAGGAAGCAGAAGAGGGGGAAGTGCGGAGGTATCCACACAAGCCATCTATCCCCACCATCGTACTGGCTAACGTACGCTCGTTGGATAATAAACTGGACTACATCCGATTATTACGCTCAACTCAGAGGACTGTAAGAGACTGTTGTGTTTTTGTGTTCACGGAAACATGGCTCAGCAACAGCTTTCCAGATGGCGCTATTCAGCTCGACCAGCTGACGTGCTATCGAGCGGACAGAGCTCTCGTCGCGGGAGGAAAAACCCGCGGCGGCGGGCTTTGTGTTTCCATCAATGACGCGTGGTGCCGCGATACTGTTGTGATCTGCAAACACTGCTCACCCCTGGTGGAGTTTATGATTATTAAGTGCCGGCCGTTCTATCTGCCGAGGGAATATACTGCTATACTGCTCATTTCAGTTTACATTCCCCCAAACAATAGCTGCAACAGGAACGACGCACTAAATTAACTGTACCAGCACATCAGTGAGCAGCAGACAGCACACCCCGATGCTTTTCTCATCATAGCTGGGGATTTCAACCATGCTGACCTTAAGAGTGTGTTTCCAAAAATACACCAGCACATCAACTTTCCAACACGAGTTAATAACATTTTGGACTTTGTTTACACCACACAGAGAGGAGCTTACAAAGCCCTCCCCCTCCCCCACCTCGGAGCTTCAGACCACATCACTGTTATGCTAATGCCTGCATACAGACCGCTCATTAAAGTCGCCAAACCAGTTTACAAACAGATTAAAGTGTGGCCAGAAGGATCATCAGATGTTCTTCAGGACTGCTTCAGCACAACTGACTGGGACATGTTTAAACAGGCTGCCACATGCAATAACACCACTGACCTCCAGGAGTACTCAGAGACTGTCACTGCCTACATCAATAAGTGTATTGATGATGTAACGGTCACAAAAACCATCACTGTCCGGGCCAACCAGAACCCATGGATGACAGGGGAGGTCTACAGACTCCTGAAGACACGGAACGCTGCCTTCAGAGCTGGAGATGAGGTGGGCCTGAGAACAGCTAGGGCCAACCTGTCCCGTGGCATCAGAGAGGCTAAGAGACAGCACTCCAGGAGGATAGCTCATCAATTCAGCGACAGCAGAGACACTAGGCACCTGTGGCAGGGGATACAGACCATTACGGACTACAAGCCCCCAACACGGACCTGTGACAACAACATCTCTCTGCTGAACGAGCTGAACACCTTCTTCGCTCGCTTTGAGCAACAAAACAGCACCACTGCACAGAAGACTCCACCTCCTCCCGGCGACCAGGTGATGACGCTGACCCCAGACAGCGTGAGGAGATCCTTCAGCAGGATCAATGCACGCAAAGCTCCGGGTCCTGACAACATCCCTGGGCGTGTACTGAAAGTCTGTGCAGCAGAACTCACTGATGTCTTCACAGACATCTTCAACATATCACTGAGTCAGGCTGTTGTTCCCACATGCTTTAAAACCACTACCATCATCCCAGTCCCAAAGAAGCCATCTCCATCCTGCTTCAATGACTACCGTCCTGTTGCACTTACCCCCATTCTCATGAAGTGCTTTGAACGGCTAGTCATGCACCACATCAAGTCTGCCCTCCCCCCCTCCCTGGACCCCTTCCAGTTTGCATATCGGTCCAACCGGTCGACCGATGATGCCATCTCCACTGCCGTCCACTCAGCACTCACCCATCTGGACAAAAAGGACTCATATGTCAGAATGTTGTTCATAGACTTCAGTTCAGCATTCAACACGATCATCCCTCAACAGCTCATCTACAAACTGATTCAGCTGGGGCTCAACACTTCGCTGTGCAACTGGCTGTTGGACTTTCTGACTGGAAGACCTCAGGCAGTACGGGTCGGCAGTAACACATCCAGCACCATCACACTGAACACTGGGGCCCCCCAAGGATGTGTGCTGAGCCCCCTCCTCTTCACTCTGCTGACCCATGACTGCACACCGTCACACAACTCCAACCTCTTCATTAAGTTTGCGGATGACACGACTGTGGTGGGTCTCATTAGCAACAAAGATGAGACAAATTACAGGAGTGAGGTGAGCCGCCTGGCCAAGTGGTGCAGTGACAATAATCTGTCTCTGAATGTGGAGAAAACAAAGGAGATTGTTGTAGACTTCAGGAGAGCACACACTCAGCACGTTCCTCTGACCATCAACGGTGCGACTGTGGAGAGAGTGAGCAGCACCAAGTTCCTGGGTGTGCACATCACAGAGGACCTCTCCTGGACTGAAAACACCGCAGCACTGGCCAAGAAATCACAACAGCGTCTCTACTTCCTCCGCAAACTGAGGAGAGCCAGAGCCCCGCCCCCCATCATGTACACCTTCTACAGAGGCACCATCGAGAGCATTCTGTCGAGCTGCATCACTGTATGGTATGGCGCCTGCAACGCGTCCTGCCGAAAGACTCTGCAACGCATAGTGAGAGCAGCTGAGAAGATAATTGGTGTCTCTCTCCCCTCCCTCCAGGACATATATGGAACACGTCTCACCCGCAAAGCCCTCTGCATCGCAGGTGATCCCACTCACCCATCACACAGCTTTTTCAGCCTGCTACCATCAGGGAGGAGACTGCGGAGTCTCCAGGCCAGGACCAGCAGACTGAAGGACAGCTTCATCCACCAGGCTGTCAGGAAGCTGAACTCCCTCCCGAACCTGCCCCCCTCCCCTCTTCTTCCCCTGGCACCACTGAACTATGAACCCCCCCCCCCCCCCCCTCCACACACACTAATTATTATATGATGGCATGCACTTGTCACTTGTGCAGCATTGTCCTGCTCACTACCTCATTCGGCATGGAACTGACGTCATTCCACTACCTCATCAGTCAGTTAAATAAAATAACTGCTCTTGGTCACTTGTCACTTTAATTAGACTTAATAAGATATTTTTAATAAGTGATTTTTTTTGCACTAAAAAATCTTTTAACTGCACTGTTGTTCACTTCATTGATTTGCACTATATCTGTCATTTGCCTTGCGCTGCTTTATTTAACTTTATTTTTAATTTTATTATCTGTCTTTTTTATATCATTCCTTTATTGTATAGTTGTTTTTACATTTTTATATTTGATCTAGTTATTTTTTTAGGCTTTAATGTTAATGTTAACTGTATGGGGGAATACAAACAAGACACTGTGACAATACCCCCCCTCTACGGCGCGGCTCCCAGACGCTCCAAGACAAGACTACAAAACCAGAGACCAGGAGGGAGACGGACAGGTGGAGGCTCAATGCTGACTTTACTCTGCTCCTGAAGATCATTGGTGGCCTGACTCTGCTCCTTAAGATCATTGGTGACTTGCATTTGTTCATTAAGATCATTGGTGACTTGCCTTTGTTCATGAAGATCAATGGTGACTTGCATTTGTTAATGGAGATCATTGGTGACTTGCATTTGTTCATGAAGATCAATGATGACTTGCCATTGTTCTTGAAGATCACTGGTGACTTGACTCTGTCCTTGAAGATCGCCAATGACTTGACTTGACTCAAGAAGGTCAACGGTGACTAGTCCTGACTCTGGAGGGTCAACGGTAACTAGCCCTGACTCTGGAAGGTCAGCGGTGACTAGCCCTGACTCTGGAAGGTCATCTGTGACTAACCCTGACTCTGGAAGGTCGTCTGTGACTAGCCCTGACTCTGGAGGGTCATTGGTGACTAGCCCTGACTCTGGAGGGTCATCGGTGACTAGCCCTGACTCTGGAAGGTCAACGGAGACTAGCCCTGACTCTGGATGGTCATCGGTGACTTGACTTGACTCTGGAAGGTCCACAGTGACTAGCCCTGACTCTGGAAGGTCAACGGTGACTAGCCCTGACTCTGGAAGGTCAATGGTGACTAACCCTGACTCTGGAGGGTCCATGAGCACCTGACTTGACTCTGGAGGGTCCACCGGAACCTGACTAAACTCTGGAAAGTCAACGGGCACCTGCCTCGACTCTGGAAGGTCAACCAAAATCTGACTTGACTCTGAAGGGTCAACTGGAACCTGACTCGACTCTGGAGGATCAACTGGAACCTGACTCGACTCTGGAGGGTCAACTGGAACCTGACTTGACTCTGGAGGGACAACCGTACACTGACTCAACTCTGGAGGGTCAACTGGAACCTGACTTGAATCTGGAAGGTAAACTGGAACCTGACTTGACTCTGGAGGGTTCAGGGGAACCTGACTCAACTCTAGAAGGTCAGCTGTGGCTGTCATCCTGTGCAGAGGCGCTGGGCAAGCAGCCATCTTGGGCAATGACTCTGGACAGGCGGCCATATTGTGCTGTGGTGCTGGGCTGGTGACCACCTTGTGCTGTGGTGCTGGGCTGGCGGCCATCTTGGGCCATGACTCTGGACGGGCGGCCATCTTGGGCCGTGGCTCTGGACTGGTGGCCATCTTGGGCATTGGCGCTGGGTTAGCGGCCATCTTGTGCTGTTGCGCTGGGCTGGCGGCCATCTTGGGCTGTGGCGCTGGCTCAGCAGCCGTGACATGAACACTCCTTGGAATCTCTAGGATCTTGTTCAACATGGATAAGTAATCCAAAAATGTCTCAGCGGCCATCTTGGGCAGTGGCGCTGGGCTGGCGGCCGTCTTGCCTCGTGGCGTGGGGCTGGTGACCACCTTGTGCTGTGGCACTGGGCTGGCTTCCATCTTGCCTCATGGCGCTGGCCTTGCGGCCATCATGGGCAGTGGTGCCACCATGGCAGACGTGCGCTTCTTCTCCACTCTCCTTCCGCCATGGTGAGACGGTGGCTCTGATCCGTCCCACACGAGGCCCGGGTTGAAGGGGGGCCATGGTTGAGAGCGATGCTGAGCCTCCTCTCGACCACTCCCTCCTCGGCGACCTCCCCTGGTCCCCCGGAAAACTACCAGGCGCGTTCCCTCAAAGCTACTCCTATCCCGCTCGGTGGCTAGGGAGGAAACATGAGCAGACATACCGCTGGATCTCAGAGGGACGGAGTCCTTCTGTCACGGCCGGAATACAGGAAACACGGAGAGAGATCCAAGTGCGTGTATGACATTTATTGAGGGGAATCCAAAGGGTAAACAGTCCAGGCATGGGTCAAAACCAGAGTATAAATCCAACAAGAAAACAGACAAAACACAAGGCTAGAGCAAGACTACAGATTATACATTAAACAAGGACTCCGTGACACATACTAAGACAGACCGGGTATAAATACACAGGGAGAGACAAACGCTAATGGGGAATAGACAGAGCCAAAACCAGAAATTGATACAACACTTCCTTAATTCACTCATTGCTATATGAAATCTGAAGCACTGTTTCATGAAAATGTATTAATATGGTGCTTCATGAATATGGTTACATTGGTGCCATGACCCTGGTGGAAGTAAGGTTTAGTTTAGCAATGGAGGCCAGCTAATAGGAGCTCTCAAGAGGCAGAATAGAGGCTTCGGTCTTCAGCATCCTTGCTAGAGCTCCTGCCTCCCATGAAACACTGGTTCAAAACCTGCTCAGAGCATGGTTACATTTTAGGTGCAGTATAAAGCCTTTACCAGGAACCGCCGGTTGAAGTCCGGACTCTGCAGCACTGATGCAGAGCACATTTTCCCTCTTAGGGAATTGAATGCTTTTTTCGCAGACCTATGTCCATTTCATCGGGTTCTTTCCTGCTTTTTGTAGTAAGTCTGTCAGTTGTACTGCGATTGAGGCAAAATACGGGATAAACCGGATTTGGTTCACCATTGCCCAATTGGTTCCCAGGTAGTTTGTTTCTCGCTTTGCCCACTCACATTTAGCCACGTTCAAGGACAAGCCCGCTGTATGGATTCTCTGAAAAGTCTGTAGTAGATGGGTTAGGTGCTCCTTCCTTTTATGGCTGTAGATGACTTAGTCATCCAGGTAGGCTGCCACCCACTCTTCACAGCCCCGGAGTACCTGGTCCATTAGTCGTTGGAAGCAGTATGTAGAATGGTAAAATGGTATTATCCAATTCGCTCCAACAGGTCATCAATCCTTGGCATAGGGTAGGCACCAAACTTCGACTGGGAATTCAGCTTACGGAAGTCAAAGCAGACATGCAGTGATCCATCATTTTTTGGTTCCATAACTAATGGGCCGCTCTCACTAGTGGAAGGTTCAATGAGACCAAACTCTTTCATAGTCTCAATTTCTGCCTTTAGGGGAGCTAGTTATCGTTCAGGGATTCTGTATGATTCATTTGGTGTCTTGAGGGAGTCTGATTAGTGAGGTGTATGGTATGTTGGATGAGCTTGGTCTGTCCAGGCCTTGGCTGGAACAGTGACGGGAACTGATGGAGGAGATCTTGCAGTTCTACCCATTGTGGCTCATCTAGGTGATCCAGCATCACCGTTGCAGCATCTCTCTGTGGTTGCATATCTGGGCTAGGCTAGTCCTCCTCTTCCTCTACTATTCTCAACATCAATACCATGTCTTTGGGGTTTACTGTTCCCTCCTTCCACTTCTTCAGCAGGTTGATGTGATAGGTCTGGTGGGTCTTCCTCTTTTCCAGGTGGTTAAGCTCATACATCACTGGATCCATCTTCCTCACCACAGTATACGGCCCCTGACACTTGGCGATCAACTTTTTGCTTGAAGTTGGTAAGAGTAACAGTACCCTCTGTCCTGGCTGGAACTGGCGCAGTCTGGCTTGCTGGCATGCTGGCCATACCACCTCTTCTGGCCTGCTTGAGCTTCTTGGAGGTTTTCTTTGGATTGTTCCCTATAGGTCTCTAACCGGTCTCTCATCTCCAGAAACATTGGTGATGGTGTTGGCGCAGTGGATAAGACACATGCCTTTGGTGTGAGAGACCTGGGTTCGAATCCACTGTGAGACACAAATGTGTCCCTGAGCAAGACACTTAACCCCTAGTTGCTCCAGAGGCATGTGACCTCTGACGTATAGCAATTGTAAGTCGCTTTGGATAAAAGCATCAGCTTTTCAGAATAAATGTAATGTAAATCTCCAGAATGAATTGTAATTGTAAGATGTTCAGAAGTCCTTGGACTTGCCAGCCATAGAGAAGTTCAAAGGGTGAGAATCCTGTTGATGGCCGTGGTACCTCCAGGGTAGGCAAACAGGAAAATTGGCAGCCAATTATCCCAATTGTGTCCTGTCTCTGCGAAGAACTTCCGCAACACACCCTTCAGCGTTTGACTGAACCTCTCCACCAGTCCATCCTTCTGAGGATAGTAGGGGGTAGTTTGAATGGCTGTGCTGCCCAGTTGCTGATGAAGCTGTTTCATCAATTGAGAGGTAAAATTTGTCCCCTGGTCCGTGAGGATCTCATATGGGATCCCTACCCTAGAAAACAGCTGGATGAGAGTGTGAATGACCTTTGGTGTAGTAATGGTATGAAGTGGGATAGCTTCTGGATATCATGTAGCATAGTCACAAATGACAAGGATGTATCGGTGCCCTACACTGCTCTTTTCTAGTGGGCCCACAATGTCCACGGTGATGTGATGGTAAGGGGTGGAAACGACGGGTAATGGTTGCAATGGCCCTCTACCATGCTGACGTACAGCACTGGTCTTTTGACATGTTGAGCATGTGGTGCAGTATGTGTGCACGTCAGTGTACATGGTTGGCCAGTAGAACCATGAACTGACACGCATGTATGTCTTTTGTTGTGCTAAATGACCTGCCCATGGAATGGTGTGTGTTAGATACAACACAAGGGGTCGACAAGACAAGGGTACAACCACACGTAGAACATCAGCAATTTGGGCATACAAATTATCATTATTTATCACATACTGTTCTTCCATTTTAGATTCCTTTAACCCTTCAGGTTTTAAGGCTTTTAACGTTTCATCCCCCCTTTGGAATTTAGCCAGGTTTTCTGGGATCTGTCAGTCATGAGTCTCAAGCCCTTTCGTATCAGGTTTGAAGACTGGAGTACCCATATATTTACATAGTCACTTCTGACGTCGTGTTTTTCTTGGGCCTTTGGTCCCGCCCTGCATCAGACTATTGTCTAAGTCTGGCAGTGGCTGATCTCTCTCTCGCTCTGCAGTTAAAAGCAGAGCACTCAGACTTGCAAGCACTTGCAGGCTTGACACACTTATATTTAATATATTTAAAATCAGCAACACAATCTGTGGTGAACTGTAACATGAATGTTTTCTATGACACTCAAATTGTGTTAAACATATTTTAGGTTGATATAGCTAGCACACATGTGCAGTCTCCAGCATGTTTCATGTTTCCATGTCAACCAGTGAGGGACATTTCGGCCGCCAAACCGCACTTTACATTTTCTCCCATTTTTATAATAATATAAATGAACCGTTTAATCGGTCAGATTTATTGGTCAGATTCAGACTCGACACAGAGCAGAGAGCACAGAGATGATAGCAAATAAATAATGTCAGTGGCATTATTATAGTTCAAAAGGGCAAACAGTCGAAGTTATTATGCGAGTTAACTCGAGTCAGAATGTACATGTGACATCAAGGATCAGGATGTCACTGTGACATCAAGTGGACTCTTGAAGCTGAAATAATGAGTGGATTAAGCTTGGACTTGGAATAACGAGAGGAAATAACATGGATAACTTTCTTGTCGGAGGATTGTAATGCATCACAGGCAGTCAGGTACAAGGAAGAGGGACTACGGCTCCTTAAAGTAGGGGATCCTTCAGGTGGACCTTGACCCCCTTTGCTTGTGAGCGCAGACCAGGCCTCTTGCCTTTTGGTACTTTCTTACGAGAAGCCATTCCACCGCTGCCACCAAATGTGATGCAGCAGACTATGATAAGCCCAGAATGTGTCTCCTCAGTCTACTGTGGGACGTGTTAATGTCCAAAAATAAAACACAAACAAAACCAAAAGAGATGACTTAACCCGCAGATTTTCTTTAGTGTAACTTGGATATTGACAAGTCCAAACCATTATATATATAAAAACAAAGTACCAAAATAAACTAAACAATGATATAATAAATATATACTGATTTTCCATTTGAATCTAACAATACACAAAAAAGTTTTTTTTTTAGCTCATGGCACCTCAATAGCATGTTTGCTCGACTTGGTTACCAAGTCACGTTTGAAGTCTGGCACAAAGATTTAAAGACCAGACTCCGCCCATTTCCAGGCATGACCACTAATAGGTAAGTTACATCAGTTATGTCACGAACGCACACACAAACAGAGAGATCCAGATGCAGTGTTTTATTTGGGGAATCCAAGAATCAATGTCCAGTCAGGCAGAAGGTCAATATCCAAAAAGGCAGTCCAAAACAAGAAACCAACAAACACTAGGGAACACGAAGAAGCAGACTGACATAAATCAAGGACTCTGTAACAATGCCAGAAACAAACAGGGTATACATGGACAGGTGCAAACAATGTGAGAGGGAACAGCTGTGTGCAATGAAGTGATAAATCCAGATAAAGGCTTGAGTGAGATGCAGGACTGAAGTGGGGTGACGATAAGGGTAAGTGAGACCTCTTGTGGACACCCAGGAAAAGGAAAAGTTCAGGGGCCCAGGGCAGTGCTGACAGAGCAGGAATCCAGGGTGGAGCAGGTGGAACTGGAGCCCATAGGTGCGGCGCAGGCACAGGGCGGTGCAGAGGACCACCACAGCCATGCAGACGAGGCAAACGCCCACCAGGGTGGGGCAGAGGGCCACCACAGCTGAGCAGACGAGCCAGAAGCCCACCAGGGCAGAGCAGAGGGCCTGGTCAGGTCAGGTAAAACTGAAACAGAGAACATGAACAGGTTAAGTGTGGCCTCCGTGGCCATGAAGAGATGGTAGATGGCCTGCGTGGACATGACAGGGCAGGCGGTGAGTTTATAGTTGGCCTCCATAGCCGTGACGAGTTGGTAGATGGCCTCCGAAGGTTTTGCAGCAGTTGCCACCACCTCTGGAGGTTCCACAGCCGAAACAGTCTCCTTGACAGCAATAGAACAGGCTGAGAGAGCATTGCTGGTTACAACAGACAGGATGTGACGAGGCTCTGGAAGTTCAGCTGAGGCATGACCAGGCCCTGGAAGAACGGTAGTGATTTGACTGGGCTCAAGACCAAACGTGACTTGACCCTGTTCACTGAGATCAAAAGTGACTTGACTTGACTCATGAGGTTTAACTGTGGTTTTACTTGACTGGAATGCTGTACTCTATTGCTATAGAGCCTCTTTTGCATAAATTAAGACAGTCCCTTTCTGGTGTTATTTTTCCTGGTTGTGAGTCAAATTTTAAACCATCGCCCTATGCTGATGATGTCATTGTCATTGTTAATCAACAAAATGATGTTAATTCCCTTCAAAAAGCTATTAATGACTTTGGTGTTTTGTCGTCAGCAAAAATTAACTGGGGAAAAAGTGAAGCACTAGCCATGGGGGATGAGCTGAGCAAAGAGCTTGTCTTACCTGGTGGGTTAGTGTGGAAAAAAGATGGTTTAAAATACCTTGGTGTCTATCTTGGTGATAACTCATTTGTATGTAAAAATTGGGGAAATGTTTTTGAGAAAGTTGAAAGTTGAAAGTTAGAGGACGGACTTTAATCATAAACAACTTGGTGGCCTCTATGTTGTGGCACCGTATGACTTGTGTGGAACCTCCAAGACAACTGCTTAATAAAATACAGTCAGTACTTGTAGACTTCTTCTGGGATCGTCTGCACTGGGTCCCACAAAGTGTTCTTTTTCTGTCAAAGGAAGATGGAGGGCAAGGTCTTATTCATCTTGCAAGCAGAGGGGTTGCCTTTCGACTCCAGTTTATTCATAGATTCCTTACTGGACCTGCACACCTTGTTTGGAGACCTTTGGCTCGGACAATACTGGGCCGAGGAGGAGATCTGGGTCTCGCTGAGTCTTTGTTTTTGATGGACTTAAATGCCTTGAAAATAAGCAATCTCCCTAAATTCTACCTTGGACTATTCACAGTGTGGGGGCTGTTTATTAAACAGAGAGCAGTTTCGTTGCTGCTGAAAGAGCCAATTATATATGGATCCCGCTTTAATGTTGAGTGTACAACAGGACATTCTGTGCTACAGCTTTTCCGTTCTGCTGGGGTAGTGACTCTGGGACATGTAGTTAACATATGTGGACCCAATTTAACTGATTTTGATGGTCTGGCTTCTCATGTGAGAGTTAGATCCACCAGGCTTTTGAACCAGATGCTTAAGGCTCTGAAGTGTGAACTCACAGAAACTGAACTCTCTTTATTAAAAAGTCCCTGTAATGATTTTTGTCAATCAAATGTTGAAGACCCTTTTCCTGTTTTGTCCCTTTCTCCTGATTTTAAAAACTGTACTGGTCAACTGTTAGAGCTGAGTGAGACTCTCACTAATGAGTTGGATGTTATGGAGGGCAAAACAATTTATAACATACTTGTTAAAATTTTGAAAAAAACAAACTAAATGGTTGAGCTGATACTCCTTGGAGAGCTCATTTAAAGGTTAACAGTGAAATCAGACCTGTGTGGAGAACGATCTATAAACAACCGTTGACAAAAAATTTTTTTTACAGTGATTTTACAGAGATTTACAGTGGAAAGTATTGCATGGCTGTGTGGCTGTAAATGCTTTTGTTTCTGTTTCAACCCTAATGTTAACGATAACTGTCCCTTTTGCTTAAACAGAGAAACAGTCTTTCATTGCTTTTTGGAGTGTGATTGATTGTCTTTTTTATTCGAGCTGTTACAGCAAATGTTCCAATTGTTTGGAGAAGCTTTTTCTAAACAAGACTTCATCTTTGGCTTTAGGTACAATCAAAAGGGTAGAATGAAATGCCAAATGTTTAACTTTCTCTTTGGACAAGCAAAAATGGCCATTTACATTAGCCGAATAAATAAGACAGAGGGGTCTTTAGACTCTGATGCAAACACAATTTTTGTGAGAATGTTAAAAGCCAGATTGAAGATTGATTTTGATTTTTACAGCATCACAAATAATGTGGAGGAATTCCTGCACATTTGGGGTTACGAAAATGTCTTGTGCTCGGTTGTGGAAAATGTTTTGTGTTTTGGAAATCTATTGGTTTGAGTATATTTAGTGTTGTGTATTTTTATATATTTATTTTATTTTTGTTTTTTAGCCTGTGTGGTTTATAATTACCACTAATGGTATTATTTTGATAAAATAAAGTGATTCAAAAATCAAAATCTCTCTCTCTCTCTCTCTCTCTCTCACCCTCCCATCTATCTCTCCAACAGATTACAAACAATATTATTGATTTAAAAAAAAAATAGCTAGTTAACCATTTAAAATGAATAAATGTACAATTTTTTTAAACAAAAATATCTGAATTAAAAATTATTTCTTTTTTATTGCCAACATTGAAGACACCTGATGTTAACGAGCAGAGTTAACTAACTTCTGAGTTAGTTTAACTTTAGTAATTATAGCAGCACTGGCCTTGTACGGCATAATATTTTTAACTTTCACAATGTAATCCATTTTACGATGTTATAAAGCATGTTGCAGTGCATGGGCACAGAATGCACTGCAACATGCTTTATAATTGTCACCATTGTTGAGATTCACAGGCTGATTCTTGATGTCTGTGTGTCTCTTTTTTGTATAAGAGAAACTTTTTAGAAATTATTTGGATTACATTGTAAATATAGTGTATTCATTTTTATGCTGTCATTCTCTTACTCACTCAGTCTCTCTCTCACTCACAGTCACACACATCATATTTCACACACATTTGCCATTAAAATAGTGATCTCAATAGGAATGTAACAGTATGTTTGCTTTTTTTGTTTTGAAGTTCTGAGCTGGATTACTGTGTTTCCATACTAGTTAAAATGTTAAAATCATCTTTCTTCTCATACTTGGTGTTCTTCAAGGATGTTGTCCCACCCTTTCTTTGAGAGCCTTCTCTCTTTCTCTAGTATCAACACAGACTGTTATCCATTATCCAATTTTTCTACAGTGAACTTTTAAAGATATGTAGTCTACAACTGGGGATTGATTAAAGAACTAGATTGTTGTATTCCCTATTATAATTTATTGTTATGCGTTTGCACTTTTTCTATCTGGACTCGGAGCATAATAAACTTGCAACTTGTTCATTATCATTACCTGTGAAACTGTTTAGTTGATTTCTACATGGCAGTTCAATTAATATTGTCTTTTTAAACCACTGGTATTGACTGGTTTGAGTTATAAGCAAGGGACATGGGTGGCCTAAAATGCACCAGAATGCAGGAAATCACAACTATGAAATAAAAAATGTTCTGGGGGAGGAGCCACCAGACCCCCCGCTCAAACAGCCCCACCTAAAAAAAATTCACAAGCCGCCACTGCGCTACTCGGTACGTAAATGATCGCTGCACTGCTGCAGACACAACGCTCCTGGAACGCTACTGGAATCCGTTCACATGGGTGCGTAAAAAAATATGCAACGCATACGCACTGTAGACAGAGTATGTGTGAAACAGGCGTAAGGTTGCTTGCACCTTGTGCCATGTGGAATTAGTTTACAGCTTTTTCAAGCACTTTGTGATGCATTTTGGAAACAGGAGATGAGCCCCATTTCTAATGCACCATCTAGCTTGATAAACCCCTTCTCAAAGACTTACTGTTTGACAATTTTATATGGGTAACACACATATTCTGAATGCCTTCGGCAGAATTCGAATGAGCCATTTTAATCTAGATTAATTTCAAGATCACAGTGAGGTTAATCTAGATTAAAAATAATAATCTATGCCCACCACTAATATATATATATATATATATATATATATATATATATATATATATATATATATATATATGGTTTTGTATTTTGAAAAATATAAAATAATAAAATAATTTTAATGGTTTAATCAAACATGTAGGGTCATTAATAACTAATAACATCTCCGGTCATCAGTTTTGGACACTACTGAATGGAATTCTGTCTCTTCTTGATGTTTACGAACAAAACTCTGGTTCAGTTCTTTTCTCGTCAATGTAATTTTATTGTGTTCACTTTTACCCATATAACAATATTTTGTTTTGAGATTTTTATTGTCAGAAACTAGTATTTTTAAGTAGAGGTTTCAAAACAAATACAAATTTGTGATCACTAGCTTCAGAGTCTGTGATAAACCTCCTGAACACCGTGAGCTGTGCAATACATTCAGCTTTCAGTATCTCAACACAAAATCAGTCTTTAAATGATGTGTTTCTGATGATAACCATGAAGCAGCTTAAGAATAATGAACAAACTGATTGATGAATCTGTTTTCATCTGTTTTTATATATATAATATATATAATATATATTATATTTTTTTTTCTGTGATATATTTTGTGATGTGTATAATTACGGGAATATTAATAAGATATCTTGAATTGCACAAAAAATAAATAATAACTGGAGTGATTTAGTAGGCATCTTTGTGGAATGTAAAATATAATAAAAAGTTTAACAAATGAAAAGCTTAGTGTTAAGAGTTGCTCCTAGTAACAAAATTCTTGAGCACACTTTTGAAATTTTTTTGGAAGTGTGTAAAGATTTTAGGTGCTGCACTATTTCTTCCAATTTTTTGCTATCAATTGCTTCAAAAATAGACATAGTATCTTTTTGATATTGTGGCCGAATCTGTCTGACCTCTGCATTTCTTGTGGTGAGTGGGGCGGGGCCGAGGGACGTGGGAACAAGGAGTGAGGCCGGCGGAATGATTGGGAAATCAGCGACACCTGCGCCCCACTGCCGGTCTCGAGTCCCACGTAGGAGATGGAAGGATATAAAACTGGAGCTACGACAGTGAAGGACGAGAGAGGACCAGGCCTGGGCCTTATTTTATGTTTAGCTTTTTATTTGCGCGCATCAGTCGTCCGTGAGGGGCTGATGCGCTGTTTTGTTTGTTTTGTGATTATTAAAGTTTCATTTTGATTGTGCACCGGTTCCCGCCTCCTTCTTCCCGATGAATATGGAGATTTTATCATTACACACATTAAAAGCATGAAGGCTGTCTTTATAGATGCTATAGTGAATTTCATGTTTTGTCTTCCTCCTCATCCGCTCGGCTTTTCTGCATTGTCTTTTCATAGTCTGAACTGCTGTTGATCTTCTCCAAACTGATTTCTGTCTGTTTGTTTTCTTACTGACTATTATTGGAGCAACATCATCAATAACATTCTTAACTTTTGAGTTGAATGAATCAAGGAGAATATCAAAAGAGTCTGCAGAAATGCTTGGTGTTAAAGATATAGCCTCCATAAATAGTACACTTGTGTTCTCGTTAATGCATCTCCTTCTGACAGAGACAGATCTAGATTCAGTGGTAGCAGAGATCAATATTTCAAAGAAAATATAGACGTGATCAGATAGTGCTACGTCCTTAATAACAATGTATGAAATGTTAAGACCCCTACTGATGATTAGATCCAGAGTGTGTCCATCTTTGTGTGTTGGTCCATGCACATGCTGGATCAGATCAAAAGAGTTTAGAATCATTATCATTTATTTTGTAGATTTTTTTTTCTGCATTATCTATGTTAATATTAAAATTCCCTGCAATGGAGCATCACAGTCCTGCCCACAGCCCGAGAGAGCTTTGGTGCCGGAAGTAAATTTCCCATTCATTTCTCCCATTGACTTCAGAAAAATCCGTATCTAAAGAGTTTTAGAGCATGTCTGATGATAACCAGCTACGGCTGAACTCATAAGCGTACAACATATCATTTCGAGTGAAAAAATTAAGAGAAAATCCCAAAAAGTCAAAGGTACAAGACTGTGTACATATTTTAATTTCGAGCGAAGGAACTATTCTTCCCATATACCACCGCGCCTCATTGAATTTGACTGAAGCCACAACCGCGAAAGAGCCTTTTGAGCGACTTCCAAATCTAACGACGGCCGCGCAAACTTTTTCCTCCAGTGAATTTTATTTTATATAGTGAATGTGCAGTAATAGCAGTTATTTCAGTATTAATCGTGTAAATAAATAGTGTTTTATATAGGTATTGTGTATTGATTTTTATATTTATCATCGTGTATTTTATATATTGTGTGCATGTGTGAAAGCGGTTAACAATAACGTCAGCAACATGGTGCAGTGCTTCGTACCTGACTGCAATCCCCGCTCAGTCGTCAACACATGTCATTGCCATTACACAAATGTTCAGTAAATGCACAAAAAGGTATGCCTAGGCTAAATATTGTTTTGACAGTGGCATCATAAAATGCTTGATATGACTCATACCATATAAAGACTACAGTAGCCTAGCTAAAGTGGACGATAATGCTAACTAACGTTACCAACCTCCCTGCAAAACTCACCAAAACTTTGTAGGTCTTGTCCCTCATGCTGGCCCTTACAAAACCCACAAGCTGACCCTCGGACACGCTACACTCAACTAACGTTACATGACCCTATCTAAAGTGGTTTTGACCCATTTGAACACTTGTTTTCCTCCTTGAAAAAAGCCATAATGGCAGCCAAGGAGATCCTGAATGCGCTGATAAGTCTATCGTGCAAAAACGCAACACAGGTTTTTATTTTATTTCATTTTTTTATTAATGATCTTCAGTCTTCACGGACATTTGCGGGGTTTAACCAGACGGTTACACGAGTTCCACCAATCAGATGCATCACTGTGGGATTGTGGGATTGTTCAGGATTGTGGGTAATGAAGTACTTATCCAAGACATCGCAAATAAAAGGCATTTATCTCAAAACAAGGTTAGTGCCCCATGAACCTTTGGCGTTTATATGAGCATATACTATCGCTTAGTACAGCCGTAGCTGGCTTTAAGTCTACCATGTATGGTTACGTTTTTATGGCTTATACCCCAACTGTCAATGCAGAAATTGTATTGAATTTTTACTTCCGGCACCGGCTGTGGGCGAGACTGTGATGCTCTAAAGCAAAACAGTCAAACTCTGAGGAAATCATTGATAACATTTCTGTGACCTCTTCAACAAAGGCTGGAGAGTATTTTGGAGGCCTGCAAATAATAATAAGCAGAATGCATGGAGCACCTTTCAGCACAATCCCTATATATTCAAAAGACAAGTACTGACCAAATGACACTTGCTTGCATTGATAGACATCTTTAAATAGAGCAGCTACACCTCCACCACTCCTAACAGTCCTGCATACACTCATGAACAGTGTTAGGCAGTAATGCGTTACTGTAATTTGATTACCTTTTTAGTAACAGAATAATATAACGCTTTATAATTTTCAAAATAGTAATTTGAGTATATTTACAAGCCGAGGTCTCTATACATTACTGCCGCATTACATTGCTGACAGAATGCAGTGTTTTATAATCCAGAGATTGTAAAAATTATGTAGCACACACACTGTCAAGTCAAGTGCCAGTGGATTAGAGACCTTCTCCCGCGAGACCCGACGCAACAGAGTGCAGCGCATGGGACAAGACTTGATAGATGAGTGCAGAGACTCGTGTGTGTGGGGGATTCGGGAGAGTAAAATGATTCATGGGACTCCAGTAAAATAGACACATCTAAACATAAAATATCTAAAACAAATAAATTGTTATTCATCTTTGCATAAAAGCAACATTAACTAGTATAAAATATAAATGATTAGCAGGTGCAAGTGTATGCAGAGTTTCTATTTAGGCTATAATGCATGTTTGCAGCGTTGAGCAATGCTATGCTGAAATGTGCATGCTCACGTTTACTCTCATTATAACAGACAAATTGTAGACATTATGAAATATTAATTATGCATATATTTATTGTGTTATAACAGAGATTTGTGCGATTGCATGAACTGAGATCATAGGCGGAGGGTGAACCAACTCCAGGGTAAAGCTAAAAGCAACAAAATGTATTAACAGGGTGGCCAGCACTAACGAAAGTGTGGCCACTCCTTTGGCCACCCCACTCAAAACTGCAATTTTTGTAAAAAAAAAAAAAATATATATATATATATATTGACAAGAAATGCATTTATTTAGATGCGGAACTGCCATATCTCATCAAACGGGAGAACTTTCAGAGCCACACTTGAGCTTCACCACAGCGTCAGGCACGAGTCAAATGAGTTACAGCAGCCAAATGAGCTTCAGTAGAACAACTGTGAACTGCGGTCTGATGAGATATTGTTAGACTATTTGTCAGTAAAACACACTTCCCTGTCCCATCAGCCATTTTATTGTGCTCACAGTGCACAATCTTCAACAGTACGAGGATACGCATGCTCTATATCACTTCATCGTAAATAACCCCGCACAAGAAACTTTGAGCACAGGTTACATACCTCGTTCTGTTGAGGTATAACCCTAAATCACCAAAAAGGCGATTAAAACTGCAAACTGCATTTACGCAGCACACAAAGCTTTCAAATGCGTGTACTAAAATATTCTGCAATTCGAGATTACCATATAAGGCACAAGATTATATGTATTTTTTATTTATAATTTAATGCACATATAAATGTGAGCACAGAGCACTTATACTAAAAAATATGCGAAAATGAAAACATTTAAATGCATAATTGAATTTGATTAAATTTTTTGGAGTAACTTGCCCAACACTGCTCATGAAAGTAAAGTTAGGAGGGGCTGCTTCATTGAGGACTGTTGCACTGCAGCGGTCTTCTAGCCATGTTTCATTTAGAAACATAAAATCCAGTTTGTTTATAGTTATAAAGTCATTGATTAGAAAAATTATTTATTTTTTAGTGAGCAAATGTTTAAAAATGTTTGATGGCAGTGCTTTGTGTCTTTACAGCAATCTTAGTTTTATGCATAATAGGCCGCAGATTAGATGAGTTTGCCCTTCGGTTTGAGAAGGCCTTAGACTTTCTATCATGTTACAAAACAGAAATAGAGAAAGCTACAGGCACACTGGGTTTTCCAGAAGCTGTTTACGCTTAAATAAAATGCTAACATAACCATTAACAGTGATACATCGGTTCTGTCAGGAACGTGTGAACGATGCATGTGTTACTATAACAAACACTGTGAATCATCATTGGCTGGTAGAAAAACTAAAATAGGTTACAAAACACTTTTTAACATAAAAATGAAGATAAGGTAAAAGTGTGAATAATTACATTTTAAACACATTGTCAGTAATTTCACTAATGAAAATAATGCCCTGTTGTGCGTCTTTGATCAACATACAGTGGCGTTTCATTAATGAATCCACATTAAAACGAATCGAGTGAATCAATGATTCAGTGAACCATTCATAAAGTCAGTAACTAGCTTAATTTTTTTATGAATCAGCTGTTTGAACAAATCGATTGAATGAATGATTGAATGGCTCACTGACTTAAGACAGGTATTTGCCACCACCTACTGGTGCTTTTAGTTGTATATACTGTAGAGTATCTTTAAAAAAAAAATTATATTTCACTATTTATTTGTATTTTTGTATGTTGAATTAAAGTATTTCTATCTAGAGCGACTTATATTTCCGCTACTTTTCTGTAAAGTCTATTCAGTGTTATATATATATATCAGGATCTTCATTTCAGACTCCCCTCACATAAACTGGGACCCAAATTACCATTTACCATTTCTAAAATACTCAATCTGGTGTCAGTGCGAGTCAAATTAACCCCCACTTTTAAGAACATTCACCCGGTATTTCACTTATCTAAGCTCAAGCACGTTATTCGCTCCCCCCTTCAGCCCTAGACCACTGGCCCCCCGCCTTCTAGACACATCGATGGGTCACTGGCTGATAAGGTAAGGTGACTAATCGATTGCGCTCTCATCGAGCAGTTTCATCGGCCTCATTGTGAGTGTTATACTCACCTGTGTCTTAAAATCATTTTAGGTTACTTCCTTCGAATCTATAGCAAAGTATATATTTAAAAAAGGTATAAAAAATTATGGGATTCGCTCACAAGACTGTTTTCTTTAAAGCATTTTTGGTTGACATGGCAGTATGACCGGAGGTACCATCCAAGCTCCTGGATCTTGTGCTCAGTTTGGCAATTAGTTTGGGGCTGGTGCCCCAAAGACTAGCTTACTGTGAATCCCAGGAGCTTGAAGAACACCTTCTAGATTTGGGAAATTAACTGAGGTCCCCAGTTGGAGACAATATTTTCCATTCTTGAAGGAGACAATATATTCCGTTCATGAAGACTTGGTGGAACAGGTACTCAGCAGTCTCAATGGCATCTCCATCTATTGCAATGAGGATGCATGTGTGATCCTCCGAGTTAGTAAGATGGGTGACGAAGTTAACTTCTATGTGTGACCAGGGCCTCCATGGGACAGGCAAAGGGACCATTTTCATGTTGGGAGCTGTCGAGGGATTTTGGAGGTGCACACACTGAACAGTTACGGATGTAGCAGATGGTGTCCTGGGTCATGCTGGGCCACCAGTACTGAGCTTGGAGAAGCGAGATAGTATGGTCACTGCCTATATGTCTAGAGCCCGGAGAATCGTGAAGCAGGCCCAGAAGGGTTTGTCACTGGGACGATGGAACATAATCTCTTCCCTTCTGGGCCTCTAGGCTCAGTTCAAGTAGTGATGTGGATCTGCTCATCAAGCTCCCACTGGATGGGACAGACTGTAACAGCTGGAGGGAAGGTTGGCTAAGGTTCTGAGGGAGCATCAGGTGAGTGACTATGAGAGAGGAAGTCAGCCTTTACATTCCTGAGTTCAGTGATGAACTGCCTTTAACTGTCATTTTGCATTATTGACACACTGTTTTCCTAATGAATGTTGTTCAGTTGCTTTGACACAATCTGTTCTGTTTAAAGCACTATATAAATAAAGGTGACTTCACTTGACTTTCACAGGGGCGATAGGTGATTTTGAAATTGAATTGGGTAAAGAAAAGTGCCCAAATGGCCTGGAAAAGATTGAGTCTTTTGGCACTTTGGAGGTATTCTAGGTTCTTGTGTTCGGTGATGACTGTGAATGGATGTTGAGCTCCCTCCAGCCAGTGATTTCACTCTTCCAGAGCCCGCTTGATGGCAAGAAGTTCTCTGTGTCCGATGTCATTGTTCTTCTCTGCTGGGGTGAGTTTTCTAGAGTAGTGCAAGGATGGAGTCGATGTGGCTCTTTGTTCTATTGGGATAGCACTGCTCACACACCAGTAGTAGATGTATCCACTTCTACAATGAATGGGAGTTGTGGGTCCGATCGAGGCTGGGACCAGTGCAGAAGGCTTCCTTGAGTTTCTGAAAGGAAGACTGGGCTTCGGGTTCCAGGACAGAGACTTTCCGCGGAGCAAGGAGGTGAGTGGTGCCATGAGGAGACTGAAGTTGTGAATTAATCTTCTGTAGAAATTGGAGAATCCTAGAGACGCCTGGAGGTCCTTGATCTACTGGGGATGAGGCCACTTTTGAATAGTCTGGACCTTCCCCTAGTCCATTTGGATTCCATCTGCCCTCAAAAAGTCTAGTTTGTTTTAATATGCCAGCTCCAGAGAGTTCCTCAAAGGCAGCTGGGACCAGGAGAAGTGGATACGCCAGGTGTCTCCAACACGTCTCCAAAATTTTGTGATTAGCTCCATAAACTGTACATGAATTTGTGATCGCCTCAGTCTGCTTTAAATTTCATAATGAAAACGGTGGCAGAATTCTATCAGCTCCTCCCAGTCTTTCAGCTTGTTATTTTCAATCGGCAGACCACGGCGGCGCAGATCAAGATACTGAGGAAAATCCGGCTTTCACACAGGACGCAGAAAGCACTGCACTATGAAGCCCACTCATTTTAATGGATTGCGTTGTGCGAGGGCTTTTGTTTCTGTGCTGACAGAAGTGCACGCACAGCGGAATGTTCAAAATAATGCAACTTTTAAGGTGTGTGTTTAACGATAGATCGTAATAATATCTGCATCTTTGCAGTTTTGTTCTTTGTCATAAATAAAGTTTATTTATGACATCCCCATCTATTGCAGCTAAGTTTTCACTGCGTTCACACAGGTGTTTCCTTCAGTGAAAATGAAGCACATATGAAAGTATATTTTATAAAATGATCATGTTGCCATTTTCATTTGAAAATTGAACTTTCAGTTTAAAACATTTTACAGTACATGTGGCAAAGAGGTTTGTATTTTTGAGCTAAGGAAAGAGGTTTGTACTAGAAATGCAAACAGTAAACTTTTGTGTGTGTACAGTAAACAGGTGTATATGTGTGTGTGAGTTCATGAAGACTTGTATTTGACTTATTCAGTTAAATGTTATACCTATCTATGCAATACAGTGGAATACTGCTATTTTTGTATATATATATATATATATATTGATTATTGCTGTCCCTTTTACCTCTGTGTAAGGCGTAATAGATCAATGTAAATACCAGTCAGTCTGTTCATTGTCTGTTGTTCATTATCTGGCTCGTCTCTGTGTTCATCTTCAGTTCTCTCTTCACAGCAGTTCAGTCAGTGTACTGTTTGAGTACATGAATTACTCCGGGATATTGGTTTGTTTGAACTCAGAGGGAGTGTCAGCCACATTAAAAAAGTTAACAGTTTAAGTCATTTGTGGATTAATGCTTATTTGAGACGCAAACCATTTAAAATGATTTAGTTCGATTTGGTGAACTGTTTCAAGAAAATCCAGTTACATCGAATGATTCGCTCGAGAACCAGATATGACAAACTGCTTTGTTTTGAACTCTCTCACAACAGACACGGAAGAGAAGACAATGCTGAATAAAGTCTTAGTTTTTGCTATTTTTGGAACAAAATGTATTTTCGATGCTTCAACAAATTCTAACTGACCCTCTGATGTCACATGGACTACTTTGACGATGTTTTTATCACATTTCTGGACATGGACAGTAGACCGTACACACAGCTTCAATGGAGGGACAGAAAGCTCTCGGACTAAATCTAAAATATCTTAAACTGTGTTCCAAAGATGAATGGAGGTCTCACTAGTTTGGAACGACATGAGGGTGAGTTATTAATGACATAATTTTAATTTTTCGGTGAACCAACCCTTTAAGATCGGCTGCTGTATGTTTTTGGGAAAAATGGCCTGATTGGAACGGTGACTCTATTGCAGGAAATAAATAAGTAAATCAAATTAGCACTGTTAAAAAAAAAATTAGAAATAAACTGTTCACCAACTGATGCTAATTAGATAAAAATTAATAAACAGTTTAACCAAACTTATTTTACCTGGAAGAAATACAATTCTGACATTTTTGTGTGTAAAGTCTGTCAGAAATATCTCTGCTGTGTACCTGATGGCAGCTGTCACACACAGTCGCTAGGCAACAGGAGCGGTGGGCGGGAACAGCTAGTGATACAAACAGGAAATCTTCATAGACCATAATCTCATTTAACAATGACCACTTTCACTTTCGTGGACTTTGAAGGATGCAGCCTCTGAATTGGGACGCATTTACACTGTAACATTCCTGTTTTTGCAATAAAACCGATAAATTAGACTAAATTAAATGTAAATAAATACAATAACAGTCACTGTTTATCCCAATGTTTCACATCAGAGATGCAAAAATTGTCCAGACTCAATGTCTAAACGTGGTGTGGACATAAACAAATGAATGAGGATGTGTTAATATGCAAACATAAGCATCTTTTATCTGAGATCTAAGTCATGCCTGCAAAATTAGCAGAAATAACTATATTCCAAACACTGTGGGCACAAGCTACTCTCCTCAAAACTTCAAGGACACCACAGTGCACCTTTACAAACACAAAGGAAACAGACAGATGTGTGATAATCACCAAGGAATCTCAGGAAAAATCCTTTCAAGAATCCTCCTGAATGTCTCACTGTGCACTTAGAGCAGGGTTTACTCACTAAGAGTCAGTGTGACTTCAGGAGACAACGAGGAACAGTAAACATGATATCTGCTGCCTGACAACCTCAAGAGAAGTGACAGGAAACACTGACCTTAACACTGCAATCATAGACTCAACCAAGGCATTCAATACCGTAAGTTGTGAGGGGCTTTTGAAGATCATGAGTAAATTTGGTTGCCCTGAAAGATTCATTTGCATATCATGCCAATTCCACAATGGTATTGTGTGCTTGATGATAGAGATCTAGCTTTCACAGTTACAAACGGCGAAAAGCAAAGCTGCGTGTTTGCCCCCACACTGTTCAGCATGATGTTTCCTGCAATGCTGACAGATAAGTAGATAAGATCAAGGTCCATGTGGCCAGTCTATGTCTTTATCCTGACATTATGTCATGTTTGCTGATGACTCCGCTCTGAATAAGTGAAGTTCTTGTGACATGCAGGACACCCCGGAACTGTTCTCCACTGCATGCAACAACTTTGGCTCGACTATTAGCATACTGAAAACTGTGGTGATGTACCAGCCTACACTGATCTGGAATTTCATATGCTTCTGTGTCGACCATTCTGGCTGCCGAGGGAATTTACAGCGGTCATAATCACAGCTGTTCACGTTCCTCCTCAAGCCAACACAGACCAGGCACTCAGGGAACTGTATCAGGATTTAAGTGAGCAATAAAACTGCGTTCCCAGATGTTGCATTTATAGTTACGGGGGACTTAAACAAAGCCACCTTCAGAATAATAGCTCCAAAATATTTTCAACACATCACCATAAACACGCGTGGTGATCGTGCAAATCGGATCACTCTTCCATTCTGCTGCTGCCTGCTTATAGGCAGAAACTGAAACAGAAGCACCCGCCCTCAGGACAATCCAATGCTGGTCGGACCAATCAGACGCTATACTACAGGACTCTTTTGATCAGGTGGACTGGGACATGTTCCGGACATCGTCTAATGACAACATAGAGGAGTACTCAGAAACTGCAATGTGTTTCATCAGAAAGTGTGTAGAAGATGTAGTGCCGACAAAAACAATCCGCATCTACCCCAACCAAAAACTGTGGATTAATAGCGATGTTTGAGCAGCCTTGTCAGCACGGACATCCGCTTATCAATCCGGGAATGCTGATGATCGCAAACAAGCCAGTTACGATCTCAGGAAATTCATCAAAGCCGCAAAAAGACAGTAAAAAAACAAAGTTGAAGAACAATTCAACACCAACGATGCAAGAAGCATGTCGCAGGGCATCAATAACATCAGACTTTGTTGAAACAAAACCAGCTTCTGTGAACATCGCCGCCTCTCTACCGGATGAGCTAAATAACTTTTATGCTCGTTTCAAGGCTCACAACACCACCCACACACCGCTGCAGAAGATGTGAGTGCACTCTCCGTCTCTGTCGCGGATGTAACCCGATCCTTCCGACGGGTAAATATCCGTAAGGCTGCGGGTCCCGATAGCATCCCAGGCCGTGTGCTCCGAGCATCCACAGTCCAACTAGCCGCTGTTTTTACTAGCCAGCTTTAGGTCATTTTTTGATGTGCAGGTTGATGTGCAATGATCTCCATTAGTTTAGATAAAAAATCCTTGGCATCAATATGCTGACGTGAAAGGCACTGGGAATTTTATTATCATGACCAACTTGGGTAATATATATTGTGTAATAATATTGCTATCATTGTATATATGTTGAGGTGTAATTTTTCATGTAAATAGTCTCAACGGTTTTATTTACATCAGTTTTTGCAAATACCTGCGACTGTATGTTTATCTTCCTGTCGTATTTTATATTGTTCAGAAGTTATAGGTTTAGGGTAAAGCAGGGGTTGCATTCCAGTCAAAGTATAAATGTATATAATATTATTATTATTAATTTTAAATACATGCAAACCATTAAACTAAGCAGGGGCGTCGGACTGGGGGTAAAACCAGTACTGATTACCAGGGCCCCAAAGGAAGGGAGGGCCCTTGAAAAGTCTGGAATATATATTTTCAAGGCGGGGCATTAGGACTGCCTATGCATAGGGCCCGGGATCTTGTTCAGCACCCCTGAAACTAAGACAAACAACTGGAAAGAATTGAGGACCCTGCATGTCAAAAAGTGATGCTAAAGGGATACCCCTGAGCAATGAAAATGATGCTAAAGGGGTATGTTGAGCGTCAAATAGCGATGCTAAAGGATCCTGACCAAGTGTCAGTGAGTTAGAACTGATAATGTGTTGTGTAAGCAGGTTCTACAGTAAACATTTGTTTATATACAGTAATAATGTTTTGTAAACTACAGAAGTTTGTTGCAATGTAACTCTTTTTATTTATTTGTTTATAGTTGTTTAAGTCTGTCAGAAACGTCTCTGCTGTGGCAGCTGTCACACTGTTGCTAGGCAACAGGAGGATGGCGGGAAAAGCTGGTGATGTGAACAGGAAGTAGACAGCCTCATTTAACAACATTAAGTTCAATCTTTGTGGACTTCGAGGCACTGGACCTTTGAATTGAGACACATTTACAGTCTAACTTTTCTGCAGTAAATCTAACAAAGTAACAAGACTGACTGACATGCAATCAAATGTGACTAAAATAATAACACTCATTGTTTATGCTTCTGTTTCACGTCAGAGATGTAAATACTGTCCATCCTGAACGTCTAAATGTGCTGTGGACATAAACAAATGAATGAGGACGTGTTAACATGCAAACATATTCATGTTTCATAAACAAAACAAAACAAAAAATCCAGTAAACAGCAGGAGTAGCAAACAAAACTATTAGAATTTTCACAAATAGATGAAATCAAAAAATGTAACAATGTTTCAATCTTTGCATTCCATTCAATCACAGTCTAGTATCTATAATTGAGTATCTAGACAGAGAACATCAGACACATTTCTACTGAAACAGAAACAGATGATAGTATTTTATTCTGGATGATGAGAGTCTTTCTAACATTATAAATGGACCTCAGGGTAATAAATACACAATATGAGCAGATTAATGGAGGCTGGTCTCTGTTGCTCATGTCTTCTGTGTCTCATCTTCACCAGCAGAGACCTCGGCTCTGAAGAGGAAATAGAAGGGCAGGAATCTCTCTTTCCTCTTCATCTTGTCTTTTTTATTTTTATTTCTAAAACTCTTCTCACAATAATCACAAGTATTCTATCATCTCACACAATAGTGCCTCAAACGTAGGTTTTAAGAGTTAAAATGTTAATTAAATAATGTTTATAAGTATGTAATTCTGTTAAATAATGTTCATTTTCATATTGACTGATACTGACTGACGTAAGTCGGATGTAAGTATGGAAATTAATGGAAAGAGATATACACAAATATAGAGGAAGTGAATATGAAATAGGGTTTTTAGAGTAGTAAACAAATAATGTGATGCTAAATGAATGATGAGAGCAGATATAATAATCATTACACAGTTTGAAGCTGAGGACAGAAACATCAGACTCAGGACAGAAACACACAACCTCTAAAGTAAGAATAACTCATAATTCATTATTTAACTAGAATTAGACTTTGAGATATTAATATTATCTGAATTGGTGTGAATCCTGTCATGCCGCTAAGATGTTTATTTATTTATTTATTATTATTATATATTTTTTTATTATTCATAATGTTATACTCTAAGATGAAAATGAGTGTATTTTATTATCCTCAGAAATGGACCAAACTCTGTATTTCATTCTTCTTCTCATTGGTGAGTGTGTTTGTGGTTTTATTCATGATTTCTAGTTTCATTAGGTTTGATCCTGTTATGAAAAGCATTAAAGCAGCGTCTCTCTTCCACAGCTCTCTGCTCCGTATCTGAATGTGTTCAGCGTCAGTATCACTTTATAAATGAGAACAAGACCTGGACTGAAGCTCAGAGATACTGCAGAGAGAAATACACAGATCTGGCCACCGCTGACAACATGAACGACACGAACGAGCTGAAGAAGAGTGTGAATGATGGAAGTGTTCAGAATATCTGGATTGGGCTGCAGAAGACGGGTCGTGATGAATGGCACTGGTCTTCAGGTGAACCTGCGCTGTATCTGAACTGGGCTACTGGAATACCAAATCTTGGTGCAGAAGAATGTGTTATGATGACAGGTGGACATTGGTATGCTTTGGGATGTAATATGTCCCTAAGTTGCATTTGCAATTCCTCCAATAACAGTAAGTGCATCTCTCTACAATGGCAACTAACATTAATGTATAAAAAGAAGCACAGAGTTTTTGACCCTGCTCCTGGAGGTCCACTGCCCTGTGAAGTTTCTATCCAACCTGCTTCAGCTTGTGATTATCAGCTGATCCTGAAGAGCTTGATTTGCTGGTTCTGGTGTGTTTGATTAGGGTTGGAGCGAAACTGCAGGACTGTGACTCTCCAGAACAGATGTTGTCCACTGCTGTACACCGTTCTGACACAATACTAATCGCTTCTACATTTTAATGTGGTCATACATATAAACGAGCTGAAGTCAGTTTCTGTAGAGACAAACTAATGTTGGCCTGGAGAGAGAGAGAGAGAGAGAGAGAGAGAATTTCATTGAAGACATATTGATTTTTTTGTCACTTGGGAGAAATGTGAAAACCTGCGATTAGAGCATAACTTCATTTGTATTTATTTTTCAGCAATATTTATAAATTATGAATTCCAAAATGTCAAACAACTGTTTTGGCAAGTGTTTCTTAATCATAATTCATAATTTATTTATACATTTATTTATAATTAATAATTATTTATTTATAAATTTAGTAGCATATAGTAGGGTTCATGGGGATGTCTGGTGTAGAAAATCAACATAACCCTTTATTGAAGTATTATTAAAACTGTGTTAAATATTTTAGAAAACACACACATACAGTATATATATATATATATATATATATAATTTTTATAATTTTAATGGTTTAATCAAACATGTAGGGTCATTAATAACTAATAACATCTCCGGTCATCAGTTTTGGACACTACTGAATGGAATTCTGCCTCTTCTTGATGTTTACGAACAAAACTCTTGTTCAGTTCTTGTATCATCGATGCAATTTTATTGTGTTCACTTTTACCCATATTACAATATTTTGTTTTGGAGATTTTTATTGTCAGAAATTAGTCTTTTTGAAGTAGATGTTTCAAAACAAATACAAATTTGTGATCACTAGCTTCAGAGTCTGTGATAAACCTCCTGAACACTGTGAGCTGTGCGTTACATTCAGTTTTCAGTATCTCAACACAAAATCAGTCTTTAAATGATGTGTTTCTGATGATAACCATGAAGCATCTTAAGAATAATGAACAAACTGATTGATGAATCTGTTTTCATCTGTTTTTCTTAAAGCAAACACAGAACTTGTCTTAGTCAATCAGGCGATGAAATGGAGAGATGCTCAGAGTTACTGCAGACAGAAACACATTGATCTGGTCAGTGTGAGGAACCAGAACGAGAATCAACAGGTTGAGCAGATCATTAGTGACAGACAGTTATCAGGATCACTGATCTGGATCGGTCTGTTCAGAGACTCATGGCAGTGGTCAGATCAGAGTGACTCTTCATTCAGAGACTGGAACAGTGGTGAACCTAATAATTGGGGAGGAAATGAAAACTGTACAGCTCTTAATGCTCAGAGAAAATGGTTCGACGTCTCTTGCACCAATCAATATCCTTTTGTGTGTTATGAAGGTGAGTAGATCTTCACTAAACACACACACTCCTTCATCACCTCCAGATCTCTTAAAGTTCACTCTACATGTCTGACAGGACAAATTCATCCCCAGTGTTTGTTCTGCATGTTGTTTTTGATCAGTCTCTCTCTAGTTTCTGCTTGTGCTTGGTTTATCTGCAGATCCTGAACTGATTGTGATCAGAGAGAATGTGACGTGGTCTGAAGCTCTGAGATACTGCAGACAGAATCATGTGGATCTGGTCTCGGTTCATTCAGAAGAGATGCAGCGTCGTGTGATGAACGTGGTTAAACTGGCGTCTACTGCGGAGGTCTGGTTGGGTTTACGTTACTCTCACATTTTGGGCATCTGGTTCTGGGTGAGTGAAGATACCGTGTGCTATCAGAACTGGGCTCCAGGGAACGGCACATCAGAGGAGGACTGTGAACACACAGTGAGATCTGGAGCAGTTCAGTCTGGAGGAGATCAGCGCTGGATCAGCCTTCCTGAGACTCACAAACTCAACTTCATCTGCACAACTTATGAAGAGTAAAGAACATGTGAATGCCTGTATGTTTATTTCCACTATCTTACTCTTTAAAGGTGTGAAGGTTAAATACATGTGTACTATTTTTCTACAGATAATGTTATATACATAGTTCATGCAATCTTTTAGTAATATATTACTGAGCTGTGAAGTGTAGATGGTCTGTATTTCTCCAGGTGGATGAATCAGTGTAGGTGGTGTTTGGTTAAGGGCTTACAGTTAGAACTGCTGTTTTTAATGTGTTTGCTTTTACAAACTCTTTCAAAATGTACTTTTGTGTTTTATTCAGTAACGGCAGAATTTTGAGACATTCATCTGCCAGTTTAATTTTATTAGGGGTCCATAAGCACATCATATTTATATCATTAGATAAATTGTTGTACTGTTTTATTTTAGTTTAATGAGAAAATCTGCTCTAATCAAAGTAAAAATAAATTAATCTACGTGACTGAAGTGGAAGTGTATAATGTTTTTTTGTGTTTTGAGAAATATATATATATATATATATATATATATATATATTTTGTATGATGGTGTGGTTACTTCTCTCTTATGTTTAAATATTTTATGTATTATACATGTACATTAACTTTAGTAAACACTTTTTGACTGAGATTGTGTGAGCTCTGTTTCTCAGCAGAATTATTTCAGGGTTATTGTTAGAAAGGAAGAGGTGAAGGTAGGGTATACAATATCTTGTGTTTGGCTCCATGAACTCAGGATCAAAGATTGAGCAGGGGCCTGTACCATGAAGCTGGATTAGCTGGCTAGCCAGGTAAGTTTCAGTTTAGTTTGCACCAATCCTGGGTTTTAGGTACCATGTAAGTGGCTTGGCTTTTAGCTGCATTCATTGCCATAGTAACTTGCACTCCACGGCTAACCTGCTCCAGGGCAGGTTATGTTCTGGGTCAGAGATCTCAAACTGAAGTTGGACCAATCAGATGTGAGAAAAGTGACACATGTCTGACACAAAGTCACTCAAGTTTATCTTGCTACAAATTAAATGTCACTAATGCTTAAAAAAAAAAAAAAAATAGAAGTCTGGCTTTAATGATAATTACTCAGTCATTTTATGATTTATATAATTATTGTGGTTCATATTATTATTATTATTTATCTTATACACGCAAGCAATTTTAGCTAAACATTTATTATAAATCGTTTATTTTAAATAAATATAAATGTATACCGATCATGTGATGTAAATAAGCTGTAGTATCAAAAGATTGAACTATTTAAAAAAATGAAAAATCTGACCTTACATGTTCTAGTCTCTACCACTATATATTTGCAAATGTATGAACTAAGTTAACAAGTTTCACTTGTGACTTCACTGATAGAGCAAGATTATTTATTTCATTTTTCCTGTTTAAATTTGTCATATTCTTCAGTCTCTTAACCTTTAGCAAAACCTTTAGTTTTGAATCTCACTGGAGCTGTGTCTGAAATCGCTCACTCATTCACTCATTCGCTAATCCCTACATAAGCTGTGTCCAAATTCAGGGTCTGCATCCTCCTTAGGATCCTTCCTACACGGTTGAAGGAGGAGCGGTCCGCAAAAACCGGAAGTCGGTGTTTGTGAATTTGGAAAGCCTACCCTTCTTTCAGTTCCCTCCCTTACCCGTTACTCATATCCTGTCGCCTAGCAACCGTGACAGCGCTAAGCAAGACGCGGGTGAAGAGCTCATCGTTCTCTACCCGGAGCTTTATAAACACTTCTGTCTGCTCTTTCGTCCTTAGAAGCGTTAAAAACAGCTTCAATCACTAACAAATAAGCTGTGTGTAAGGGGATATTCACACAGGCAGTAAGGAAGAAGCTAGTATAGATGATAGAAGACATTGAATTTGCCGCATAGGCCTCAGCAAAACAATTTGCTGTAGTCTCATATACTGGTCGGACACAACGGACTACAGGTTTGCTTTTTGAGATAACAGGTGGAAGATCAAAGTGAAATATAACAGAACTATGATCGGATATACCATTGTCAACTACAGACACATTACTAACAGATAACCCCCAGGACAGAACTAAATCAAGGGTATGACCATACCTGTGAGTAGCATCACATACTGACTGTATTAAGTTAAAAGAGTCAACAAGGTCTTAATAACTTATGCTCGTTTCGAGGCTCACAGCACTGCCCACACAGAGAGCGCTCCTGCAGCTGCTGCAGAAGATGTGAGTGCACTCTCTGTCTCTGTCGTGGATGTAACCCGGTCCTTCCGACGGGTAAATATCTGTAAGGCTGCGGGTCCCGATGGCATCCTAAGCCTTGTGCTCAGAGCATGCACAGTCCAACTAGCCGCTGTTTTCACAGACATTTTCAATCTCTCCCTCTGTCTGTCTGTGGTTCCCTCGTGCTTCAGAAAACATTCTCACTCCCAGCTCGTCACATATTGACGCTTCGTCAGGACCCCTTGGCATCACTTTCTGACACACAGGGTCCACCTTTAGGTCATTTTTTGATGTGCAGGTTCTCCATTAGTTTAGATAAAAATCCTTGGCATCAACATGCCGATGTGAAAGGCACTGGGAATTTTATTGTCATGACTAACTTTGGTAATATATATTGTGTAATAATATTGCCATCATTGCATATATGTTTAGATGTAATTTTTCATGTAAATAGTCTCAACGGTTTTATTTATGTCAGTTTTTGCAAATACCTGCAACTGTACTTTTATTTTCCTGACGTATTTTATATTGTTCAGAAGTTATAGGTTTAGGGTAAAGCAGGGGTTGTATTTCAGTCAAATAAATTTATATAAAATTATTATTACTTTTAAATGCATGCAATCCATTAAACTAAGACAAACAACTGGAAAGAATTGAGGACCCTGAATGTCAAAAAGTGATGCTAAAAGGATACCCCTGAGCATTGAAAATGATGCTAAAGGGGTATGTTGAGCGTCAGATAGCGATGCTAAAGGATCCTGACCAAGTGTCAGTGAGTTAGGAGTGATAATGTGTTGTGTAGCAAGCTTCTACAGTAAACATTTGTTTACTATACAGTAATAGTGTTTTATTAACTACAGAGGTTTGTTACAGTGTTGTTTTAGGATGATTTTGGTGATTTTTTATTTATAGTTGTTTAAGTCTGTCAGAAACGTCTCTGCTGTGGCAGCTGTCACACTGTTGCTAGGCAACAGGAGGATGGCGGGAACAGCTGATGATGCAAACAGGAAGTAGACAGCCTCATTTAACAACATTAAGTTCAATCTTTGTGAACTTCGAGGCACTGGACCTTTGAATTGAGACACATTTACAGCCTAACTTTTCTGCAATAAAATGAAAAAATTAATAAGACTGAATGACATGTAATCTAATGTGACTAAAATAATGCACTCATTGTTCCTGCTTCAGTTTCACGTCAGAGATGTAAATACTGTCCATCCTGAACGTCTAAATGTGCTGTGGACATAAACAAATGAATGAGGATGTGTTTACATGCAAACATATTCATGTTTCATAAACACGGAAAAAAAAAATATATATACAATAAACGGCAGGAGTAGGAAACTAAACTATTAGAATTTTCACAAAGAGATGAAATCTAAATCTTTGGATTCCATTCAATCACAGTCTAGTATCTAGAATTGAGTATCTAGACAGAGAACATCAGACACATTTCTACTGAAACAGAAACATATGATGGTATTTTATTCTGGATGATGAGAGTCTTTCTAACATTATAAATGGACCTCAGGGTTATAAATACACAATATGAGCAGATTAATGGAGGCTGGTCTCTGTTGCTCATGTCTGCTGTGTCTCATCTTCTCCAGCAGAGGCCTCGGCTCTGAAGAGAAAAAAGAAGGGCAGGAATCTCTCTTTCCTCTTCATCTTGTCTTTTTTATTATTATTTCTAAAACTCTTCTCACAATAATCACAAGTATTCTATCTTCTCACACAATCGTGCCTCAAACTGAGGTTTTAAGTGTTAAAATGTTAATTAAATAATGTTTATAAGTACGTAATTGTCACCCCTACTTATCAACCAATTTGCATAGGCTAGAGCTTTTTGATAAGGACCTGAGTTCTTTTATTTCTAAATGATCTTTTAACCCCGTCTTCTAATATAGACTAACCTCCAAGGAATCACTTTATGCAAGTAGTCCATTTACTTCGAGCGTATGAGTTGTTTATAAATTACTTTTAAACTGCAATAACCCACACACTCACAAATAAACGTTTAAACCAATAAATATTGTATTAAATGTCAATGAAATTGAAATTTTGTAAATGAAATGTATCAAGAATTTGAATTTGAAAATGTAAATGAAAAAAAAAAAATAATAATAAAATGTCAAAACAACCATCTGTGATTGCCTTCCTTTTAACAGTAACTAAACACCTTTTTTACATTATCACACCAGTACTGTCAATTTTAAGTCACCTTTCAGAATGTATTTAAATCACTAAAGTTAACCATAAAGGCATAAACCTTTTCTAAGGCCTGTTTAACTTTAAGTTAAACTATCAAATTAACTTATAACTCGGTATAACTTGTGTAAGCTCGAATAAACCTTTTAAGCTTTTAACATATTCAAAATACACTCAAATTGGAAAGGGGAAAAAAACAGTCACAATATCATTAGTGCACTCAAACACTCTAAAAATGGCTGGGTTAAAAATAACCCAATTGGCAACCCAGCGCTGGGTAAATATTGGACAGAACACGTGCTGGGTTAAAGTAACCCAGCATGCTGGTTTACACATTTTAACCCAGCATGCTGGGTTATTTAGAAAACCCAAGTTAGAGTCATTTTTACCATTTGTGGGTTTGCATTTTTATGATTCTGGGTTATTCTTGCTGGGTTATTCTCATAATTTCACTTTTGCTTAACAAAGCAATCATGGATTAATAAATAAAGAATACAGGTTATTTAGACTGTTAAAATAATAAAAATAATTTTAATGCCATCTGACATTCAAAAATTTGTACCAATGACAAACAATATGGAATTTTGCCTTTTTTTGTTTCCAGCAAATGCAAAATAAATAAATAAAATAAAAATCACAGAATTACAGTTGCAATAAATAAGAAAATTATTTCTAAATGACCTGTCTAGCTGTTTAACTATTACATTTTGACATGTTTATCTATTTAAATACACAGTGAATTGACATTGACAATTAACATTCTTTAAATTTAAATGTAAAATCATTTAAAGATATCCTTAAATTTATATCAAGTATATAAAGACTCCTATGTAGGTAGATGTGCACTGCTTAGGGTAGTTCAACATATAGTTCACCCAAAAATGAAAATTCTGTCATTTATTACTCAACTTCATGTTGTTACAAACCCTTAAGACCTTCGTTCATCTTCAGAACAAAAATTAAGATATTTTCGATGATATTCGAGAGCTTTCAGACCAGGGTGAATAATTAGTGACAATTTTAATTTTTGGGTGAACTATTGTCAAACACTTAAGCTCTGAAGCAAAGATCTACACCTGAGAGCAGTGTAGTCTGCTTTAGTGCCTGTCAACTGAAGGACAATTTTCAAAAGGAATTGCTAATTATATTTTCAATTGCGTTTTCCACATGTGACACATTGTGACATAATCCAAACACAATCTCAAATCTTGAACAAAAACACTGTTTCAAAAACACTGAACAAAAATTACCTTTTCAGTTTTCATGAATGCACAGTGACTGCCAAATTTCAAATGGAAAAGCAAAGTCTGTTTGCAGCTGTATTTTCCATGTATTATGACTAATAAGCCTGTCATATTAAACAAATACTGCATCATAGCAGCTTTACAATATTAATTAGGAAAATAGTGTGTAATAATGCGAAGGGATAACAGTAAACACTCCGTTTTCAGTTAAAGCCAGTTCATCATTGATTCAGTGATGTATCGTCCCTCTGTGCAATCAAGTTGATGATATCGCTTGATATTAATTGTCCCAAACCAAGGAAAACCAAGGAACCAAAACTCCATCGGTGACAGAATGGAGAAAAAAACCTTGGGAGAAACCAGGCTCAGTTGGGGGGCCAGTTCTCCTCTGACCAGACGAAACCAGTAGTTCAATTCCAGGCTGCAGCAAAGTCAGATTGTGCAGAAGAATCATCTGTTTCCTGTGGTCTTGTCCTGGTGGTGCTCTGAGATGAGGTCTTTACAGGGGATCTGTATCTGGGGCTCTAGTTGTCCTGGTCTCCGCTGTCTTTTAGATACAGACTGGATCTGGTGGCTACAGTGACCTCGGAATAAGAGAGAAACAGACTAATGTTAGCATAGATGCAACATAAGAGCAAGTACATGAGGTGTTATTAATTACCATGTCTGTTTTTTCATTGTGTCGCACATGTTACCTGCCAAAACTCAATTGGAATCACAATTACTTTAGCATCTGAATTTCCAATGCCTCACATGGAAAACTGTCAATTTTTGCCAGAGGTGGGACCATACTATGGAGAGTGTTTGTATTGGGAGGTGATGTCACTCAAAGACAATTGTGCCAAAATGCTTTGAACAATGGAGGTTAAGGCACTACTAAAGGCAGCTGCCGCTCCGAGAGATGCGTGTTAAAGAACAGACAGTGCAACCCGGATCTCCCTATATTCTTGGCACCTCACACAATAAATCATTCTGTCATTTTTACCCCAAATGCAGCTACTATCCCCTGCTAACAGTTAGAACCACATGGTATTATTGGTCAATATTCACCATTAACCAAATGCTTTTCACCTGAGGAATAAAATGTAGGGTAAGATGCAAATAGGTAAATAAGAGTAGAACTGCAATGTTGTTTTGCTGATGTGCATCAGAGTGCATACAGTGAGAGATTGGGGTAAAAACTACAGAATATATCCCAATAAAAACACGCCCCATAGTATAGTCCCACCCTTGACACAAATTGACAGCTGATATTCAAATGCTTTTCAATTGCGTTTGGACTATTTCACAATGTATGCGTACACATGTGGAAAAATGCAATTAAATATACAATTTGCAATTCCTTTTGAAAATTGTCCAGAATATCCTTACCTGTTCATTGATTATGATCAAGGTCTGAGAGATCTGCTGCCATTTTTAAATCGCCACGACAATTGTATGGGGTTTTGTGGACTCTACTCGGTTAAGGAATTCCATGTTTGTTCCAACCTTTAAAATAAAGTAAAAAATAAATAAAAAATGGTTTTAATAACAGTTTTTCAGTTCAATTAACTGTGTGAAGTTAATCATGAAATTTACCCATCATGATTATTTGTTAAATTCACCTATGAGTTGGTCTACAGAAGCAGAATATGATCTAGTGATTGGCTGAAAGGTGTGCTTTCAAACTGTCTAATCAATGGGATGTTCCAGTCATTATAAATCACAGTTTTTATGTTAATATGCTGGCTATATCAAACACACACAGTCACTGGCACAGTAAGAGAGACCACACTGCATGCGCGCACAGACATTTCTATGACAAGTCACGTAGGTAAGTTACTGGGTTACTCTGCAGCTTTAAAACAGTCCATATATAAACACTAATAGGTGTACCAAAGTGATAAGGACAAGTCAAAAACACTATCTGGATGTTTATGATGTTTACGCTCATAAATTATGTACATTCTGAACACAAAGTTACTAAGTGCAGCTTTAACTATAGCACGAAATAAAAAGATATGTGCTTTTAAGTTACGTGAGGGTTAACGTTAAGTTAGTTGATTATCACAGACAAACATTTATGTAAAATGAATAATAAACAAGAACTTACCGTTAGACGCCTCAATAAGACTGCACTCTCGAAGAGTTTTTTTCTCACAAATGTATCCATGTGATTTTCTGACAGGAAAAAAAAACATTTTGAATTATAATATGTATGTAAAAAGACTTTATAAACCACACAAGCATCTAATCACCTCACTAACGTCACTACGTCACTCGCTGTGCGTACGCGCACTTTGAAATGCCCTGAGACGTCGATTCTCTTCCGGGAATCACTTTGTTCGAGAATTACTGAACCGGTTTATTTGAACCGGATCGTCGGTTCTCTTAGACCAGCGGTCCGACTATATTGTACGTAATTTGTATGATTTACATGTCGATTTGGACAACTGCGGGTGTTTAGCCTACATTAGAGCAGAAAGTCGTATTCACTTTTTGAACTCATTTGACTCACTTAAATGTCAAATTCGCTTTTCAGTGTCAGAAACGACTTTTTCCTCTATTTTCACAGGTATTCGCATATTTCAGCCATCCGTTACTGTCTGAAACTTAATAAAACTGTATTAATCTGTCGTCTCAGATATCTTAACACGATTATGAGAGTCGCATAATAGTAGGTTGGCCGTTTGAGGTAACGTTAAACAGTTCATCATTTAATGTAAATAATGTTGGCCTGTAGACATTTAACAGTATTGTTGCCGCAAAAAAGTTATAATTCTGCCAATTTAAAATAATTATTAAAGAAAAAAATTAAATAAACTTACCTTAAAACAGTTGAAAGCCGTGGTTTTGCCCCGTTGTTCTTCCAAAATGACAGTTGGGGAGCGATTTAAAAATCTTCAAGGCGTGTTTAATAACCCAGCGCTGGCCTGAAACAACCCAGCGACGCAACCCAGCAGGTTTAACCCAACACCTGGTAAACTGAAACTACCCAAAAGTGTTTAAAAAGAAATAAAATAACCCAACAAAATGACCCAACAGACTCCACCCAGCATTTTGGGTTAAAAAATAACCCAGCCGTTTTTAGAGTGAATGTTTACACACATCCCACCCTGTTGCAGGCCTGATACGAAGCTCGAGTGCTTAGTGGCCGAGAAAACAAAACTGGCCCCTTCGCTCCAGAGAGCAAACAAAAACATTTTTTAGATGGTTACCTCAATTGGGTTGTTAGTATGTATTGAAACACGTCCGCTTTTATCACTTTGAAATGGTCCTCGCAATGTCAGGTGCGGTGTGGAGTCGCAATGTCAGGTGCGGTGTTTGTTCATGCGTCAGATTCACATAAAGTCACTGGACGATGCTCACCGACATTTTCATCCCAGGAAACATTCGGCATTATTTTTCCTGAAACTCAGCTAAGTTTAAGCAGAGGACAACAACACTTTCAGTCTCGAAAGTATGCCAACATGCACAGCGTTCAACTCTGGCCGAGCCAAACATGCAGCAACTGCAAACTTACATGAAACAGTCCAAAGTCATAACGAGCCACCTCCTTAGTGAAGAAATACGAGCAGTACTTCTGATTACAGGTTATAAGTGGTGACTGTCAGTTTGTGCACGTATGACAGGATTTTTTTGAAAGATTAATACAAGATGTAGTCTGCCAGACGATGAACATTATTAACAGCAATTGTTATATGATGCAGTCACACTTGTAGCAATATCTGTTAGTTCTGTTTGTTGATTCAGGGTTAGCATCATCTGAGGTCCTCTGAGGGTCAGCATCATCTCTTCTCAGGTGTTCTGGATCCAGACTGGAGCTTGTGTAAATCTTAGTTAAGTGTAAGTCCTAGTTAATCCTAGCAAAACATAGAAACACATAGAGACATCATTAGCATAGCTGCTGATCCAACAAAGTAATATTAATTAGTTTAACCCAAGCTAAAGAATAAGAATGCGCATTTGATGAGATGCAACTGCAGTCACAATTTAAGAGATACATTATTTGAATGCTTGGCGAAAGAGATGTGTTTTTAATCTAGATTTAAACAGCGAGAGTGTGTCTGAACCCCAAACATTATCAGGAAGGCTATTCCAGAGTTTGGGAGCCAAATGTGAAAAAGCTCTACCTCCTTTAGTGGACTTTGCTATCCTAGGAACTACCAAAAGTCCAGCGTTTTGTGACCTTAGGGTGCGTGATGGATTGTAACATGGTAGAAGGCTTGTTAGGTATGCAGGAGCTAAACCATTTAAGCCTTATAGGTAAGTAATGATAATTTGTAACTGATACGGAACTTAATAGGTAGCCAGTGCAGAGACTGTAAAATTGGGGTAATATGATCATATTTTCTTGACCTGGTAAGGACTCTAGCTGCTGCATTTTGGACTATCTGTAGCTTGTTTATTGAAGAAGCAGGACAACCACCTAGAAGTGCATTACAATAGTCCAGTCTAGAGGTCATGAATGCTTGAACTAGCTTTTCTGCATCAGAAACAGAGAACATGTTTCGTAGCTTTTCAACGTTTCTAAGATGGAAGAATGCAGTTTTTGTAACATGGGAAATATGATTTTCAAAAGACAAGTTGCTGTCTAATATGACACCCAGATTTCTGACTGTAGAGGAAGTAACAGTACATCCGTCTAGTTGCAGATTGTAATCTACAAGATTCTGTGTAGTGTTTTTTGGTCCAATAATTAATATCTATGTCTTATCCAAATTTAACTGGAGAAAATGATTGGTCATCCAATCTTTTACATTTTTAACACACTCTGTTAGCTTAGATAATTTAGAAGTTGAATCTGGTCTCGTTGAGATATATAGCTGAGTATCATCAGCATAACAGTGGAAACTAATCCTTTATTTTCTAATAATATTACCAAGGGGCAACATCTATATTGAAAATAGAAGGGGACCTAGGACCGATCCTTGTGGCACTCCATATTTTACTGGTGATAAATGAGATGACTCCCCATTTAAATACAGGTAGGATCTAAACCATCTTAGAGCCTGCCCTTGAATACCTGTATAGTTTTGTAATCTATTTATGAGTATGTCATGATCGATGCTGTCGAACGCAGCACTAAGATCAAGTTAAACTAGAAATGAGATGCAGCCTTGATCTGGATGTTATCCAACTTCTTTAGCTCTGATCTTGCTGCAGCACCATACACTACATAATCCGTAATCTAAACTTGACCGTGTGGCAGTATGAAAAAACGAACAAGGACTATTAATGTGTTCTGGCTGAGCGGAGGAGGGAAATCGATTATCTGGAATTAGGGAAATGTGTATTTAAATTGGAGCTGCGGGAGCGCGCAGCAGCAATTAGCAGAGAGATACAGGTCACGTGACTCGAGTCCGAGGCTGTTGCTGCATTGTGGAGACCTCGCTGTGTTTGGGCAGTGTGGATCGCTGCAGGTTCCCGGGCGATTGATTTGAGTGTGCGTGCTGCACCTCTGAACACCAGCTGCAGAGCAAAGCAACAAGTGCGAGCAGGATCTCAAGGTGAATTGCTGTCATTCATCTCTTAAAGGCGCAATATGTAATTTTTCTGCTTTAAAAATAGCAGAAATCACTATATCTATGTTATATATATTTTTTAGTTGTGTACTTACATCATCCCGACAGTTTCCACGAACTTTCAAATCCGGAGAAAATTATAGTTTAATTAGAAGACACAGCACGTTTCTTCATTTCCGTTTTGTCGCCCGTCTATGGCGTCATATAAACTTTGACCCCTCTAGTTTATCTAACTTCCTGCGGAAGCGCCAAATACAAAGGTGAACAGAAACAAAGACGAGACGAAGAAGAAAAAGTAGTAGCCTTTATTGAGACTATTATATTTTATATTTATATTGTTTATATTCGTATTTAAACCTCAATCAATAACTTAATTATGGATCATGATTATGCTTTGCCTGCACGTTCTGTGAAGCGCAAACGTACGGGTTGCATTTCCAAGATAGAGAGAGCTTCGTGACAAGCTGAAACTACAGAGAGATGCCGAACTCGCTTGCATTCTGATAAACAGGTATGCATCCATTCAGCTAACTTTATCTATCCGTATATTTTGTGAAACAATGATGTCTTGTGTAAAACGCAGATGGACTAGCTCTTGTGTAAAACGCAGATGGACTAGCTCTCATGTAAATCTACATTTGTTCTATATCTAGCTGAATAAAGTAGCTTCAAATGCAGTTCACTATCTTGTTTGATATCATAGTATAACGTAAATATAATTATTAACGAAAGGCGACCGTGTTTTTTAACATATATTACTACTAGCTAGATGGAATATTGATTTGATAGGGGTCTCATAATTCATATAGACGGTTTCACGGTACTGCACGTTTACTAATAATAATTCCTTACATTTATATGTTTAAATATCAAAGCGAGGCACAGGTGTTTTTATATGTCTGTATTTCTGAAGGAAGACTTGCATGTTATATGCCTGATAGCAGCGTAATGAGCGTACCAGCTCTGCTTTGTTTACAGCTGTTACTGGGGAAACCTCTATTTCTCGCGCTTTATGTCTATGCTTTAAAACATCTCCTGTTGGCAAATAATGAATTTGCATTTTCATTAAGTCTGCCTGATCCACGCAGCAAACATTTTGTTTGTTATCAAAAAATATCTACTCTAAAGGGACTTGGCTGTTGTTATTGATTCTGTTTGGAAGTCTACCGGAAGTTAAGTTAGGTCCACAAAAGCGCTCATGCGCAGTAACGTTTGTTTATGTTGTTGCCGTTGAAACCGTCTATATCTCTCCATTCGAAAAGATGTGATTGTCAAAATACTAAGTTAGAATGAGTGAAGAATGATAGGGAGCGACAGAGTGCGTGTTTCCAATGAACAACAACTCCCATGAGCCTTACGCTCTTTCCCGACGCCATCAAAGTACGTCTTATGTTATTATTTTGATTGAGAGACCCCTGGTGGCCAAAAATTACATAGTGCACGTTTAAGTATAAGAAAACGCGTCCCCCCCCCCCCCCATTAGTGGCCAGCAATCCATTCATATCTCAAACACACACACTCTTTTGTCACCCACACCCATCACAAACATTAACGTAGGCTACACACTTTCACATAACACTTGACATTAGTAATCCCTGCTGTTTGGTATTTATATTATCCACAACTATAATCAAGAGTTTACTAATGTCTAAGGTGATCTAAATTCTATATTTAATGTTTCCTTTTTTTTGTCCCATTACTACTTTCTACACATTGGATCTCAAGGACGGTTGAATCTGCAGAGGTTTACATGCATCAGTGAAGCTGCTACCTTAGAGGCATCTTACATTTTTCTTTCAAGTTTTCTTGTCATTGTTGGACTACAAAAATCGGTGTAAAGACTTTATTGGAACTTATCTACAAAGCTTGTGTTTTTTTTATTTATCTTTTTTTATTTTATTTTTTTCAGTTTTTGAACTAGTGGATTGTTAAAATATGAATATTAACCAAAGTACTAAGTTTTGTTTGATTACATATTGATTGTTGAAAGTATCTCTGAAACTGAAGTTACATTTGAACTGGAAAGTTTTTCTGTTGCATTGTATATTTTTCCTTCAATACAACTTTGACACTACAGTATGAATCTGAATTTATTGTGTGTGGACATTTCATTCAAATTAAATCTGTATCCGGTGGCTTAAAGAGCTATTCTGGGTAAAAGTGTTATATTTGACAAGACCGATCTTGTCTGGCGCCCGAACTAATCCAATCAGATTATTGATTTAAGTTTTTTCTTATTTAACATTTATCTCCTTAATCTGATAGAAAAATGTCTTAGTGCCGCCACCGCTACATCTGTATTAAGGCTTGATATACATTTAGTAATATGCTTTTCTTTGCTCCCCACTCATATTTGGCTATTGAAGTCATGCAATTTATTACTCCTTACACTTTTACACTTGTTCTCAATTTTCTTAATATGTCTATTCCATAATAATTTTCCAGCAAATATTAACCCAAGGTATTTAAATTGTCACTCTTTCTAATAATTGACGATACAATTCCAAAGTCATTTGAAGGTGGTCCCCATTCCACTGACCACCTTTCAACTTAATTTATTGATTCTTGTATTCCTTTGACTACATCACCTAAGTTCCTACCCCTTTTACACACTGCACCATCATCTGCATATAGTGCCTTCCCCATACTTGGTTTAACTCTTTCATAAATATCATTATACTAAATAAAATTGGACTAATTACACTTCCTTGTGGAGTCCCATTCAGAATATCATGCAGTGTTGACATTTCCTCTCCTATTCTAACCTGAAATGTACGCTTAAACAAGAAATCCAATATAAAGATGTACACCCCCCCCCCCCCCATTCCAATTTTTATCTAGATTAATTAATATTCCCTCCCTTCATAAGGTGTTGTTTGCCTTTTCAATATCAAAGAAAATGGCGACAAAAAATTATTTCATTGTTAAAGCTTTTTATCCTCATTTTCAAATAATAGCAAAGCATGCATTGTAGATATTTTCCTCCTAAACCCACTTTGAGCTGATGATAAAATAAAAAAAATAATTTAGTCTTCTTACTATTATTCTTTCCATCACCTTACATAATCTAGATGTGAGAGCAATTGGCCTATAGCTACTTGATTTTGTTGCATCTTTACCTGGTTTTGCTACTGGAATCACAATTTTCCAATCTTTGGGTAAAGTACCTTCATTCTATATCTGATTATATACATCCAATATTATCTTAATGGCTATGCCCGGTAAGTGTTTTTTTTTTTTACGTTTTTTTTTTTTACATACTATAGCTGATTCTATCTCTTCCTGGTGTTGTATCCTTTGAATTGCTAATAGCAATTTTTAGTTAAAAAATATTAAAATCATCATCCATGTTGTTATCAACTTGTTTTTTTCATGCAGACATTCTCATACATTTTAATAACTTATAACTCAAGTTTTCAATACACTGTACTGTACTGGCCACCTTTACATCTTCCTTAATTAGAGGAATTTGTTTACCACGCATTTTCCTTATCTTTCTCCATACCACATGCATTCCTCTCTCTCAAAGTCTCTCTCCCAATTGTGTTACAGAACCCCTGCCATGCTTTTCTCTTTGCACTTTACCCTTCTTGCAGCTGCCCCTTTTTCTGATAATCTTTTACTGTATCTTGAGTTATTAACCTTTTTAAGACCCGTTGTTCTGAAATATTCGGTTTCTGAGATTTTTGGTGACGCTGGGCGGAGCATACGTGAATATTCATGAGTTTCCTGTTTCGCGTTAAAACGACTCTGAAAATATTAGGACGTTTTCACCGGATCACAAAAACTGTTCAGCAAGGTAGTTTAATTACGTTTCAGCTTCGAATGAAGATAAGCAAACATAGAATATATTTGTTCGTTTGTGCACTAAATGTTATTCATTGTTTGCTGTTTTAAATGTTTACTTGACGATTACGGCCACTGATTTGCCAGAGGTAGCCCATCGTTGGAATACGCTACAAGTAATTGGGCCAGCAGATGTTAAATATTTTCTCATATTTCTCTGTTTAGCTATTGTTTAGTATGTCATTTGATAAGTATGTCGTTTGAAGCTGTGTATCATATGGTGGCACAAAACTTGCTCACTGTTTTGTAAAACTGTAAGGTGAGAAATAAAGAACGATATAAAGACTCTTATGAAGTAACAACTATTTAACTTTTTTTTTCTCCTTAAAAAAATGCTGTTTGTTTGTAATTAATATATCTGTTACAAATCAGCAGAGTTTGATACTTGCACTTCTGCCTGTCATTTTTTTCCTAGTTGCAGAAGCTCTTCTAATGGGGGAGACTTACATTTTCTCAAGTTATATGAGGCCACTATATTACACATACATGAAGACATGGGTGAAGATTGTCAGAATTAACTTTTGGTTTTTATGCAAGGGATGGTGGATGATGACCAACAGAATGTGTCATTTAGTGTAGGCTAATACTTAAATCATATGCAAAATAATAATACAAAAATTGTATAGCCTACTATTTGATACAAATGTTGTATTATTTAACCAGTTTTAAAGTTTTACTACATTTTATTCCTGAAATCCACACTTTTGAAATCAAGATAACCAAAAGTAATCAAACCAAGCACAACCTAATAAAACAAGTTTCATGGATAAAGGGTTTTGTAAGAAAGATCATGTTGGTGGATATTCTACTAATATTTAAAACATGTTGGTTATTCTTGAATGGCTTATTCTGCAGTGGGGTATAAACATGTTTCTTCTCCCAACATTTAGACTGATTTCATTGAGTTTGTTCATGGTGTTTAAATCTCTGTTTGCCATTTGTTGTTCATATAGGAATTTACTTTAATAATGTATTTAATAATTTACTTACAACAGAAATCTTATAACAATGTGCTTGCTTGTGTGGATCAGTAGGGCCTGTCCCTAAACGCATATACAAGTAAACTCTTGTGCTTTCAGGGGTTTTTTTTTTTTTTTTCAACATGTAGTTTATATTTATACAGGTGCGTATTAAATGTCATTTATGTAATGCCTTCACCATATCTGTTAATAAAAACTTTTAACACAGAATCAGTTTGAAGTCTTTATTCAGCAAAAGCAATCTACTTTATCTTTGAAATGAAAATATACAAATTACTGTATGTTTTGATATAGCCATTTGTTATTAAACTACAAAACATTTGAATTGTTATAAGTTTGTATAAAATAAGCAAACATTGTTAAAGTACTGCAATGTTGTGGATTTTCAAAACTTGACCAGTAGAATTTGAGTCACAATGATTTTCAAGAGCACCACAATGCAGTATATGATTAAAGACAAAAATAAAGTGTTATAAATACATTTTACATTTATTTTAATTATTATAGTGCATTTTATCTACAAAATTTCAAATTTTTGGGCAAATAAAAAAAACAGAGATTAAGAATGTTTATATTCAAGTTCATGTGTGCATTAAAACATTCAGCTTTTACTTTTGTTATTAAAAACATTTTTTTGAATAATTGAGCAACCTTTTTGAAAATCGTTTATGTTCAGTGACAACGTACTAGTATTTTCAGAGTTGCCTTTAACGCGAAACAGGAAACTCATGAATATTCACGTATGCTCCGCCCAGCGTCACCGAAAATCTCAGAAATCAAATATTTCACAACACCGGAATGCCTTATTCCTTTTTTAATTGCCATTGTGCTCTCATAAACCGGGGGGTATTGCACAAAAGCAAGATAAGGGATTAAGCTGGGATTTTCCAGTTATCCTGGATGAATTTAGCCTTCCCTTGTCAAAAAATCCTATTGGAATTTCACTTTGTCCTATTGGATCCTACTGGATTCTTAAAATCCTATTGGACATTCTGATTGATTTTAATGGAATTTCACTTTGTCCTATTGGATCCTACTGGATTCTTAAAATCCAATTGGACATTCTGATTGATTTTAATGGAATTTCACTTTGTCCTATTGGATCTTACTGGATTCTTAGAATCCTACTGGACATTCTGATTCATTTTAATGGAATTTCACTTTGTCCTGTAGGATTTTATTTGATGTTTAGAATCTTATTGGATATTGTGTTTAATTTAATGGAATTTAATTTTTTCATGTGATCTTCTATTGATTTGTATTGGACATTGTGATTTTCAAATGGAAATTCACTTTGTCCTGTAGGATCTTCTTTGATTCTGTTAATACTTTTTAAGAGTAACTTAACTTTTTTAGAATAGCACTGTGTATGTGTGTGTGTGTGTGTGTGTGTGTGTGTGTATTTGTAACCCATAAAAATGCAGCCTACATATACACATATATATATATATATATATATATATGTGTGTATCAAAATACAGTAAGGAAAATATTTTAATTGATATAATATCCGAATAAGTTAAAATGTATTACATGTGACTAAGAATTCATAAAAACACAAACATCTAAAAATGGTATTGTCGTGACGCTTCCCCCTTTAAGAAATCCGAACGTAGTAGTGCGGCGTGACACTGTAGCGTGCATAATTTGAACGGTAACGGTCAGGTGAGGAAGCTGAGAAATCGAGTGATTAACGTTGTTAACTTGTTAAAAATGTATTGAAAAACTCTAAAAAGGAAGAAATAATGATACTTATCTGAGCTGCATCCCAAACGAACCATTTTGGGTGAAGTAATTATATCTGTTGCTGAGTTGTTGATCTAGTTACTGTATCTGCTGTTTGCCATTAACTTTAGATAGCAAAAGCTAATTTAACAACTGATATTAATGAAATAATAATGTATGCCATTTATAATAAAATGTAATTGTATAAACACTGAAGTAGCGAGTACAAAATGCCTGTTCTGCCAACATTTTGAGTGTTTTGAATTGTGCTTTACGGTTTTGTGTACGCTTATTGATGGATTAATATGTTCTGTTGTGCAGGTTAGGTTCTTTGTTCCAGTTAAAAAGTTTGACATGATACAGTTCTCCCGTGATATTTGTGTGTACGTTAAGTTACATGAAGACACGCATGACAAGAGAATAGATGGCGTCTTCCGTTATTACTGTCAATCGAAGCAATGAGTCCAGAAAAATTTAGCAGATTTACCGGCGTAATATTTAACACTCGCGTTTGTCATTTCTGAAATGGTAAATGTTAGTGGTGGAAATTATGATTCTTTTCTAGAGATTCGTTCATTTTCAGTTCGTTCACCAAAAATGATTCGTTCAGAATCGTTCACTGATTCGTTCAGTGACCATTTCTTCGTATTACACAAAATAAGCCAGCAGGTGGCAAAATAGAGTGTATTATGTGTTATGTCATAAGTCAACGAACGTATTCACTTGTTACAAAAATTGATCTGGCTTTATTAAAATGTGTGTATAATCGTATTCAATATATAAAGTCTAATTAAGTTGTTCAGATGAACAAAGCACAAGGTTTTCTTGCCTAATTAGCATTTTAATTGTTTGGTCAGACAGTTTGTATATTATATATTTACATTAATAAATCGGGGATTAAACGTGTAGTTGCTAAATATCAAAACAAGCGTATGTGCACAAGTACAGCTTTGCATTTTGCGAGATTGACATGCTAAAGGCAGATTAACCCGGTTTACTCTCATTCATTTCGTTCACGAACGACATGTGTGTATCAGTTCAGTCATTTCATTCACGAACGACATGTGTGTATCAGTTCAGTCATTTCATTCACGAACGACATGTGGATCAGTTCAGTCATTTCATTCACGAACGAGATGTGTGTATCAGTTCAGTCATTTCATTCACGAACGAGATGTGTGTATCAGTTCAGTCATTTCATTCACGAACGACATGTGGATCAGTTCAGTCATTTCATTCACGAACGAGATGTGTGTATCAGTTCAGTCATTTCATTCACGAACGAGATGTGTGTATCAGTTCAGTCATTTCATTCACGAACGAGATGTATCAGCACATTCAACTCATTCACGAACGACATGGGTACCAGTTCAGTCATTTCGTTCACGAACGATCTCTAGATCTAGTTCAGACTCATATGAAACTCGTTCATTGAAGGGCGTATTCGTTCACTACATTCAACAAATCACATACTCTGTCACATCTCATACTCGAAGGCTATTGGCTCGAGGTTGAGCAATTCTTTGACAGGATGAAATACCCGGTTCACTGAGCTGCGCATGCGCTGCTTATAGCGCCGCGCTGCTGTGGAGGGAGGAACTTCACTGAACGAGAAATATGAGTCAGTGGATAGCGTGAACGAGAACGATTCGTTCACCTAAAAGATTCGTTCAAAAAGAACGATTCGTTCACGAACGACACATCACTAGTAAATGTGGATGTTTGGTCCTTTTAGATTAACAAAGATTTTCTTCAAATTGTGAATAGATTTTGTAGAGAAGCTGAGAAAAGTGCTCTCCCCTTAAAGCACAGTACTACTCGAAATGACTGAGCTGGCTTATCTAAAACCAGGAAGTAATCCTGCATATGTTCATTTGACAGAGCATTAGTGACTGCTTTGGAATATATTTGATACAATATTTTTCAGTTTTTTTTTTCTCTGTTTTTACATTACACACAAATAGTACTGTATTAAATGAAATGAACAGTTTAAGTTCCCTTTGAGGTGTATTATACTGAGTTACAATATCATATTCTACATATTGTTTGATGTTTTATTGTTCTGTGTTGTGATGTGATTGTATTTGCTATTATTATTATTGTTACAGTAAAGTGTTATTTTTATATTCAACTTCTGGTCTCCTCTATACACGTTATATGTTCCTCCTCACTCTAGATATGTTCCTCCCTTTTTGGGTCTAGAACTGGTTTAGTGTATATTTATTTACATTGGAAGCACAAGTGCTACATATTGTGTGTGTGTGTGATCAATCCATTATCAGTCCCTTAGAAATTTTTGCACTAATGCTGTATTGCTGCACAAATCACCTCTTATGTTTTTTACAATGTTACCGAAGGTCGTGCAACGTACAATGAACAATGTCTACATCAGGGTGAGTTTAGGCAAACTGCAAGTACTATTTGTCCATAAAACAAATACAATGGAAAAGTGTACCTTTAGAATAAAAAAAAATCCCATATAAACAGTCACCCAACTGGATCCCATTAAAATCCTATAGGAATGATCCTACAGGATATTTATGTCTTGTCCTACAAGACTATTCCTATCAGAATCCTATAGGAACGGTTCCAAAATATGATAGAAAATCCAATTAGAATCCTGTACAGTTTTCTTATTGGAATCCTTTAGGATTTTTTGACAAGGGAATTGACTCGGTTGCATGAAGGGAGGCTAAATTAATCTACATTAAGTTACTATGGAGATTTACACTTTGCAGCTAGCCTGCTCCGGAGCAGGCTAACAACCAGGCTAAGATTAATCCTAGTGATTTATCGGCTAGTTACTCACGAAATCCTACTAGATGTGTTTTAGTCACTTCATGGTCCTGCTTTAAAATACTAGATATACTTTCATTCATCTAAGTATGTGTACTGTTATTTTAATTATTATTGAAAACTGCTGTTCATTTCACTGTCAGAGGTTTGATGAATTTATATATTATTTGAAATTTAAAGTGTTTGTCATACACCCAGTGAGGAAAGCAGATTTTCCTGAGCAATTATTACTTTGCTGTCCACAATGAATGCCAACACAGTGCAAAATAAATATACAATATGATAAATAGAATATAGACTATGTATATCTGTATATGCAAGTATAGAGTAGACATTTACTGTTGAATGAGAAAAATATCAATAGATTATATTTTATTGCAGTTGATGAGATAAGAAATGGCTCATTCATTTGCAAATGTGGTTTCAACAACAATACATTGCAAATTATTTCAGTTAATTTAGTTTTGATTTAGCCCATCCCTTAATAAAGGATAAAGTAGGCTACTTTTCATGTGTACATGCATTTTATTTGGCATCAGTAACACACACTGTTGTTTTCTTCCAAAATTCTAGTTCCACTTCACTGGATCAATAACTATAAAGTGTACTTTACATTCATAAAAAAAAAAAAAAATCCTCTTATTAATGGTATAGATAGGTTCGCTGCTAAAATAATTTAATTTACTACTTTTGTATATCTCTCCTCAATATTCCCTTCTAGCTTCATATTTTTTTAATTCACACAACACATAAAACTCCTCCCACCTTGCCTGTTTAAATCCCCACCTTGCACACTGGTTGACACTTTGCTTTTGTACTGCACTCTGAATCTTACAAACTACAGGCCAGTGATCACTACCCAAATTTTCTTCTTGTACGCTCCAAGTGCACTTACCTGCTAATGCAGCTGATGTTATTGTTAGATCTAAACATGACAAGCCGCCTTTAACTATATCCATTCTTGTTGATTTCCCATCATTCAAACATACTAGTGTACTTCTATAATTTCTTCTACAACCAACCCATTATTGTCTGTATTCTTACTACCCCATAGACCATTATGTGCATTAAAATCTCCACATCTAATAATTTTACCTTTTGAATCACAGCTTTGAGAATACTATTATTTATTTCTTTGCATGGGTTATAATTTTTTTTGAAATTCTAATTTCTTCATATCTCCCCATTACTTCTATACTAACACACTCTATATTATTATTTGTATTTATTCTCTTATACACTATACCTTCTTTAATAAATGTTGAACACCCTCCCCCTCTTCCAGTTCCTCTGTCTTTCCTCTCTACTACATATCCATTGATCTTAAAGTCTAAATAATTATTTAACCATGTCTCTTGGATGCACATGATGTCTGGTGCCTTTTCCATTTCGGAGATATGTTTTCTTTTTTATTCTTGACCATTTGAACTCCTAGCATTCCAATGTAGTAGTAGGAAAGACATCTTACAGTTAAGGATTATTACTCTGAGTCATATCCATGGCAGTAGTTCCTTCTTCCGCTTTCAAAATCCCATGCACCTCCTCAGCTGAGACTCCTGTTAACTTGAGAAATTTATTAGCACATCCTACAATAAGCCTTAATTTTTCAGATTTCTTTTCCACTTGTGAGGTACCATTCACCACCGCACAAATGAATGCCACAAAGTCAATTTTGTTCACTGTGATATGCAGATCTGGCTCAATCCTCTCATGATTTAATTCTCTCTGAGAATAATATGATTCCAACCTATTTCCTTGCGCGTTATTTACCTTCGGTTCAGCTTTACCTTTGTCTTTTATCTTGCACATAGCTTCTGCATATGTTAAATTCTGCACAGTTTTTTCTTGTTTGTGCTTCACATGCTTCTGTGTATGCTGCGCTATGTCCACTGCCACAGTTACAGCATTTAATCACTACACCCTCCTCACACTTGCCATATTCATGACCCCCCCCCCCCCCCCCACACACACACACACATTTTGCACACCGCATTTTCCCTTTACAGACATTTGCAGTATGTCCCATCTGTTGACACTTAAAGCATCTCAAAGGTGGAGGTATGAACTCTCGCACCAAGAAGCTAACAAATCCTAGCTTCACTCTTGTGGGCAAATTACTCCCTTCAAACTGAGTCATCACACTCATACTCCCACATCTTTTTTTGTCTTTCCATATATGCAGTCTTCTAGTAGAGATAACTGTGCATCCACTTAGATTTCCTTTAATATCATCCAATTCAATTCAAGTTTATTTTAAAAACGCTGGACTTTTGGTAGTTCCTAGGATAGCAAAGTCCACTAAAGGAGGTAGAGCTTTCTCACATTTGGCTTCCAAACTCTGGAATAGCCTTCCTGATAATGTTCGGGGTTCAGACACACTCTCTCTGTTTAAATCTAGATTAAAAACACATCTCTTTCGCCAAGCATTCGAATAATGTATCTTTTTAATTGTGAGTGTAGTTGCATCTGTTCAAAGGTGCATTTTTATTCATTAGCTTGGGTTAAACTAATTTTACTTTGTTGGATCAGCAGCTATGCTAATGATGTCTGTATTTTGTTTCTATGTTTCGCCAAGCTCCAGTCTGGATCCAGAACACCTGAGAAGAGATGATGCTGACCCTCAGAGGACCCCAGATGATGCTAACCCTGAATCAACAAACAGAACTAACAATTATTGCTAAATGTGTGACTGAATCATATAATAACTTAATTAATAATATTGATAGTTCATCGTCTAGCTGACTACGTCTTGTATTATTATTATTATTTTTATTTTTTCTAAAATCCTGTCAAATGTGCACAAACTACTAGCTACTACTAAATATTGTAGAAACATAATTTTCTGTAAAGTTGCTTTGTAACGATTTGTTTTGTAAAAAGCGCTATACAAATAAACTTGAATTGAATCCACACTTACATTAAGAGGTACTCCTGAAATAACCCCTCTGATTCCATTACCTATTTCTGTGCATGATATCTTTCCTCCTGCCAACGTTTTTATTTTCAGAATTTTGTTTTCGCTTTTCTTAAATTTAATCATTATTCTTCCATTGTTTAGACAAGCTACAGCTTTCACTACTCCTATCTCTTTCTGAATTGCTCTCGATAATTTAACAGGATGAGTTTGTTCTGACTGAATAGCAAAAGTAATTAGGTCCTTGATTTCTCTTTCCCCCTCTTTATCATCTCCACTGCTCATTTGTTCTACTTTATTAATTGTTCGTTCACAATCAGAACCATCACCCATGCTGCTCTTTTTCTTCCTTTGATCTGATTGGCTCACAAACTTGTCAGGCTCTTATGCACATCACATGCCAATGCACATCAACTCACAACCCAAAATGATGTTTGCAACGTTTTTCACCTGTACTCCCCAACCAAACTCTAATAAAGGAAAAAAAAAAAAAACATATTAAACATTTCAAATAAAAAATAAATAAATAAATTAAATGAAGCATTTTATCATAATTGCACCCTCAGTAAATATATACAATGACAAATATAACATCAGGGTTACATAATTCTGTTAAATAACGTTAATTTTCATATTGACTGATACTGACTGACACAGATGTCAGTATGGAAATTAATGGAAAGAGATGGTCAGATACACAAATATAGAGGAAGTGAATATGAAATAGGCTTTTTAGACTAGTAAACAAATAATGTGATGCTAAATGAGTGACGAGAGCAGATATAATAATCATTACACAGTTTGAAGCTACAGAAACATCAGACTCAGGACAGAAACACACAACCTCTAAAGTAAGAATATCTCATAAGTTCATTCTTTGACTAGAATTAGACTTTGAGAGGTTAATATTATCTGAATTGTTGTGAATCCTGTTTTGACATTAAGATGATTTTATTTTTTTTATTCACAATGTTTTACTCTTAGATGAAAACTAGTGTATTAGTTTTTATGCATTTTTTCCTCAGAAATGGACCAGACTCTGTATTTCATTCTTCTTCTCATTGGTGGTGAGTGTGTTTGTGGTTTTATTCATGATTTCTAGTTTCATTAGGTTTGATCCTGTAATGAAAAGCATTAAAGCAGCGTCTCTCTTTCACAGCTCTCTGCTCCGTATCTGAATGTGTTCAGCGTCAGTATCACTTTATAAATGAGAACAAGACCTGGACTGAAGCTCAGAGATACTGCAGAGAGAATTACACAGATCTGGCCACCGCTGACAACATGAACGACACGAACGAGCTGAAGAAGAGTGTGAATGATGGAAGTGTTCAGGATGTCTGGATTGGGCTGCAGAAGACGGGTCGGGATGAATGGCACTGGTCTTCAGGTGAACCTGCGCTCTATCTGAACTGGGCGCTTGGACAACCAGAAGGCAGAGATTATTGTGGTATGATGACAAATGGAAAATTTGAGGATTTGTCTTGTAGTGATGGACGATATTTCATCTGCAACAAAAGTGAGTGTAGATATTTAAAATCACAACAACACTTCATTTATAGATTTACATTTAAATATTTTATTGTAATTTATTGTAATTTTCATTAATTTCTAAATTACTAATCTACTGTCCAAGTAAATGTTTCAGGGACTAGTCAACCTTTAGCTGCAGTGTAACAATGTCCTCTGTTTGATAAGTCTTTCATCCGACTCTTTGTGTCTGAATCCAGTGTTCTAGAGAGACATATAAGAGCTTTATAATAATCAGGATGTTCCCAGATGTTACTTCATGTTAAATATGTTACATCTTTAAAATAATCCTGAATGTATTGTGAATATTCAATATATCACTAGCTTCAGAAGCAGCTCAAGTTGAATGACATGTTTCTGATGTTTCCATCGCTGCTTCTGTTCAGATACAAACGATAAAGCAGCATAAGAATAATGAACAAACTGAATGATCAATTTTCTCTCTTTTTTTCTTAAAGCAAACACAGGACTTGTCTTAGTCAATCAGGTGATGAAATGGAGAGACGCTCAGAGTTACTGCAGACAGAATCACATTGATCTGGTCAGTGTGAGCAACCAGAACGAGAATCAACAGGTTCAGCGGTTCATTCGTGACAGACAGTTATCAAGATCATGGATCTGGATCGGTCTGTTCAGAGACTCATGGCAGTGGTCAGATCAGAGTGACTCTTCATTCAGAGACTGGGACACTGGTGAACCTAATAATTGGGGAGGTCATGAAAACTGTGCAGCTGTTAATTCTCAGAGAAAATGGTTTGACGTCTCTTGCAGCAGTCAATATCCTTTTGTGTGTTATGAAGGTGAGTAGATCTTCACTAAACACACACGCTCCATCATCACCTCCAGATCTCTTAAAGTTCACTCTACATGTCTGACATGACAAATTCATCCTCAGTGTTTGTTCTGCATGTTGTTTTTGATCAGTCTCTCTCTAGTTTCTGCTTGTGCTTTGTTTCATCTACAGATCCTGAACTGATTGTGATCAGAGAGAATGTGACGTGGTCTGAAGCTCTGAGATACTGCAGACAGAAACATGTGGATCTGGTCTCGGTTCATTCAGAAGAGATGCAGCGTCGTGTGATGAACGTGGTTAAACTGGCGTCTACTGCGGAGGTGTGGTTGGGTTTACGTTACTCTCACATTTTGGGCATCTGGTATTGGGTGAGTGGAGATACCGTGTGCTATCAGAACTGGGCTCCAGGGAACGGCTCATCAGAGGAGGACTGTGAACACACAGTGAGATCTGGAGCAGTTCAGTCTGGAGGAGATCAGCGCTGGATCAGCCTTCCTGAGACTCACAAACTCAACTTCATCTGTAGCAGATATTCAGAGTGAAATGAAACACAGAACTTTATGTAAGATAAGAAGAGCTTGTGTGTTTACTCCCTATAAACTTTCATCCACCACTTTGTAAAGGAATAATTTGAATAATATTTGTGTCAACAGGCAGTCGCACCTGAGGGTTAAAAATACAGAAACACTGTGCTTACTCAGCGCATGTGTGTGTGTGTGTCATTTAGTAACTTCACTGAGTTTTGTGACGGTCAAAGAACATCATAGACTCTCAATTAGATATACATTTATAATAGTTTCTATTTTATCATGATACAAATAAAATAACTGAAGTGTGTGATATGAGGTTTATTAAATTCATTTGTGTTTTAAGGATCTGTGTATGTTACTGCAGATACTTCTATCTCTTATATTGAGTTTCATGTATCTATGTTTTAAGATTAGAAATGACTTGTTGAATATGAATCAGTGAGCACCAACATTGTGCGTCTCAGCTAAATGAACTAATGTTTATTCTTTGAGGAGTGAATGTTGGGTATAACATCTCTAGAAGTATTTTACACTAAATATTAAAGAATGTCAAAAACAGCAGCTCAAATAAACTCCTGTACAACCAGCAATCTCATCTCTTTCTTTGACCGTTTCCCAACACCAGAATTATAAAATCCAACTTGGTTTCAATCATAATTCATAAATATGTTTGATTGGAACGGTGACTCCATTGCAGGACAAAATAAATAAATAAAATTAGCACTGTTAAACAATGAGAAATAAACTGTTGACTATATGTTGCTAATTAGATCAAATTAATAATCTGTCACTCTGGAATTAGGACTTTTCGCTGACTTTTTGTCTTCTTCTGTTGAACCATGGATATACTCAAACTATTTTGCATCCTTTCCGCACTTTTCTCATATCTCTCAGTACCTTGCGTTACTTCATGCGCAATCAATGTTTTAGTAATCACTGAGACATGGTTGCGTAACTCTATTCCCTACCCTGACCTACATTTATCTGGTTACAACCTGTTTCAGCAGGATAGGTCATCTAAGGGTGGGGGGGTGGCAATCTTCACCAAAGAATATCTTCAATGTAGTGTAGCCCTGGCAAAGTCTATACCTAAACAGTATGATCTTCTTGTTCTTAACATGAAATTATCAAAAAGCTTTTCATTGCACCTTTCACCAGGTCCGAGTTGATCATACTTGGCGATCTAAACTGGGACATGCTTAAGCCCCCTGAGAATGTTGTACAACAATTTGACTGCCTAAACCTTCATCAAATCATAAACCTACCAACTAGATACAACCCAAAAAGTTGTGACAAGGCCACACTGATAGATGTTGTTTTTACAAACGCCCCACTCATGTACCTTTCAGGTGTTTTTTGCAATGACTTCATGACCACTGTTTCATTGCCTTTGTTAGGAAACAAACTTCTGTCAAACAGCCTCTCGTAATCACTACTAAACGCATTCTGAAACATTTTGATGCTCAAGCCTTCTTACGTGATCTGACCAATGTAAACTGGTATAGAGTCAGCCTCATTCCCACCGTGAATGATGCATGGTTGTTGTTTAAAGATCTTCTTACTGCTGTGATCAACAAACATGCCCCAAACAAAAATATATGCATAAAAACCGCAACAGCCCATGGATTAATCGTGATTTAGCTGTTCTGCTTCAGCAAAAAAATACAGCCTGGCGCAAAGCACGTAAGACACATTCTGTCGAAGACAGCCTTTTATTTCGCCAAATTAGGAATAAGGCCACACAAGCAGTGAGGGAGGCTAAAGCTGGATTCTTTAAAAAACAGTTCATACTTTGTGGTGCGAATCCAAAAGCATTTTGGAATATGGTAAAACAACTTGAAAACAAACCCCGGACCATACCATTGTCCCTAAAAGTGGATGACATTGTTGTCACTTATACAGGTTCAGCAGTTCATTAGTGACAGACAGTTATCTAGATCATGGATCTGGATCGGTCTGTTCAGAGACTCATGGCAGTGGTCAGATCAGAGTAACTCTTCATTCAGAGACTGGGACACTGGTGAACCTAATAATTGGGGAGGTAATGAAAACTGTGCAGCTGTTAATGTTCAGAGAAAATGGTTTGACGTCTCTTGCAACAGTCAATATCCTTTTGTGTGTTATGAAGGTGAGTAGATCTTCACTAAACACACACACTCCATCATCACCTCCAGATCTCTTAAAGTTCACTCTACATGTCTTACATGACAAATTTATCCTCAGTGTTTGTTCTGCGTGTTGTTTTTGATCAGTCTCTCTCTAGTTTCTGCTTGTGCTCTGTCTGGTTTCCAGATAAACTGATTGTGATCAGAGAGAATGTGACGTGGTCTGAAGCTCTGAGATACTGCAGACAGAAACATGTGGATCTGGTCTCGGTTCATTCAGAAGAGATGCAGCGTCGTGTGATGAACGTGGTTAAACTGGCGTCTACTGCGGAGGTGTGGTTGGGTTTACGTTACTCTCACATTTTGGGCATCTGGTATTGGGTGAGTGGAGATACCGTGTGCTATCAGAACTGGGCTCCAGGGAACGGCTCATCAGAGGAGGACTGTGAACACACAGTGAGATCTGGAGCAGTTCAGTCTGGAGGAGATCAGCGCTGGATCAGCCTTCCTGAGACTCACAAACTCAACTTCATCTGTAGCAGATATTCAGAGTGAAATGAAACACAGAACTTTATGTAAGATAAGAAGAGCTTGTGTGTTTACTCCCTATAAACTTTCATCCACCACTTTGTAAAGGAATAATTTGAATAATATTTGTGTCAACAGGCAGTCGCACCTGAGGGTTAAAAATACAGAAACACTGTGCTTACTCAGCGCATGTGTGTGTGTGTGTCATTTAGTAACTTCACTGAGTTTTGTGACGGTCAAAGAACATCATAGACTCTCAATTAGATATACATTTATAATAGTTTCTATTTTATCATGATACAAATAAAATAACTGAAGTGTGTGATATGAGGTTTATTAAATTCATTTGTGTTTTAAGGATCTGTGTATGTTACTGCAGATACTTCTATCTCTTATATTGAGTTTCATGTATCTATGTTTTAAGATTAGAAATGACTTGTTGAATATGAATAAGTGAGCACCAACATTGTGCGTCTCAGCTAAATGAACTAATGTTTATTCTTTGAGGAGTGAATGTTGGGTATAACATCTCTAGAAGTATTTTACACTAAATATTAAAGAATGTCAAAAACAGCAGCTCAAATAAACTCCTGTACAACCAGCAATCTCATCTCTTTCTTTGACTGTTTCCCAACACCAGAATTATAAAATCCAACTTGGTTTCAATCATAATTCATAAATATGTTTGATTGGAACGGTGACTCCATTGCAGGACAAAATAAATAAATAAAATTAGCACTGTTAAAAAATGAGAAATAAACTGTTGACTATATGTTGCTAATTAGATCAAATTAATAATCTGTCACTCTGGAATTAGGACTTTTCGCTGACTTTTTGTCTTCTTCTGTTGAACCATGGATATACTCAAACTATTTTGCATCCTTTCCGCACTTTTCTCATATCTCTCAGTACCTTGCGTTACTTCATGCGCAATCAATGTTTTAGTAATCACTGAGACATGGTTGCGTAACTCTATTCCCTACCCTGACCTACATTTATCTGGTTACAACCTGTTTCAGCAGGATAGGTCATCTAAGGGTGGGGGGGTGGCAATCTTCACCAAAGAATATCTTCAATGTAGTGTAGCCCTGGCAAAGTCTATACCTAAACAGTATGATCTTCTTGTTCTTAACATGAAATTATCAAAAAGCTTTTCATTGCACCTTTCACCAGGTCCGAGTTGATCATACTTGGCGATCTAAACTGGGACATGCTTAAGCCCCCTGAGAATGTTGTACAACAATTTGACTGCCTAAACCTTCATCAAATCATAAACCTACCAACTAGATACAACCCAAAAAGTTGTGACAAGGCCACACTGATAGATGTTGTTTTTACAAACGCCCCACTCATGTACCTTTCAGGTGTTTTTTGCAATGACTTCATGACCACTGTTTCATTGCCTTTGTTAGGAAACAAACTTCTGTCAAACAGCCTCTCGTAATCACTACTAAACGCATTCTGAAACATTTTGATGCTCAAGCCTTCTTACGTGATCTGACCAATGTAAACTGGTATAGAGTCAGCCTCATTCCCACCGTGAATGATGCATGGTTGTTGTTTAAAGATCTTCTTACTGCTGTGATCAACAAACATGCCCCAAACAAAAATATATGCATAAAAACCGCAACAGCCCATGGATTAATCGTGATTTAGCTGTTCTGCTTCAGCAAAAAAATACAGCCTGGCGCAAAGCACGTAAGACACATTCTGTCGAAGACAGCCTTTTATTTCGCCAAATTAGGAATAAGGCCACACAAGCAGTGAGGGAGGCTAAAGCTGGATTCTTTAAAAAACAGTTCACACTTTGTGGTGCGAATCCAAAAGCATTTTGGAATATGGTAAAACAACTTGAAAACAAACCCCGGACCATACTATTGTCTCTAAAAGTGGATGACATTGTTGTCACTAATAAAAATTCCATGGCTGAAGCATTCAATCACCACTTCATAAATTCTGGCTATGTTTCCAATGCACTAAACCTTAATGCTACAGCTCCAGCAGCTTCTAATACCTGTAGCCTTTAAGCCCCTTCTCACAGTTTTTCTATTCGGCCTGTTTTAGTGGGAGAAGTCCTGAAGGAATTGACCGCTCTGGACCCCAATAAAGTAGCTGGGTCAGATGATCTTGCCGCCTTTTTCATTAAAATAGCTGCCCCTGTCATTGCGGCTCCTCTCACAGCCCTCATTAATCTCTCCCTCCATACAGCCGAGATTCCACCTGCTTGGAAAGAAGCGGTTGTGCTTCCCCTGTTTAAGGGTGGTGATCAGGCTGACCTAAACAATTACAGGCCAATCTCCGTCTTGCCTTGTGTGTCTAAAATTCTGGAAAAACTTGTCAACAAACAACTAATCAATCATCTTAATGTGAACTGTATCATCTCCGGGGCACAGTCTGGCTTCTGATCAGGGTATGGTTGTGTTACAGCTACCACTAAAGTGCTCAATGATATTAAAACTGCGTTAGATAACAAACAACACTGTGCTGCTATTTTCATTGACCTTGCAAAAGCTTTTGACTCCGTGGACCACAATACACTCATCCACAGACTCAGCAGCATTGGTGTCACTGATCACTCTCTGGTTTGGTTCTCAAATTATCTGTCTCACCGGGTTCAACGTGTACGATTTGAAAACTGCTTCTCCCATCCTCTCCCAGTTACCAGGGGTGTCCCCCAAGGCTCCATCCTTGGCCCTACACTATTCTTAATTTATATTAATAACATTCCCCAGGCAGTTGGTAATTCACTCATTCACTTATATGCTGATGATACAATCCTTTATGCCAAAGGTTCCTCCCCTGAGGCTGTTCAAGCTACCCTGCAAGATAGCTTTTACCAACTACCACATCTCAAACTCACTCTCAATACCTCCAAATCAAAAATAATGTGGTTTTACCATAAGGGTACTATGCCTCCTCCTGCACTTAACATCACTACCTGCAAGGGGACTATTCTAGAACAAGTCACTGTATATAACTACTTGGGCATCTGGTTGGAAACTTCACTTTCTTTCACCATTCACATATCAAAGCTTCAATCAAAGGTCAAAGCCAAGCTTGGTTTCCTTTACAGAAACCGCTCTTCATTCACCACCTCTGCCAGACTTACTCTCATTCAAATGACCATTCTACCCATGTTACACTATGGAGACACTAAATACAGGGTTGCTTGCAAGTCCTCTCTTTCAAAACATGATGCTCTTTATCATTCTGCTATCAGGTTTGCCACAAATGCACCCTTCAATACACACCACTGTGCTTTATATTCATCTGTTAACTGGCCCTCCCTTCACAATCGCCGTAAAATTCACTGGTTCACCTTCATTTACAAGACACTTCTCGGCCACTCACCTCCCTTCTTAGGTCACCTGCTACAGCCAAAGCCCATCACATATAACACTCGGTCCTCACTTCATCTTCAACTAAACATTCCCAAAAACTAATTCTGCGTTTGGTCTTACATCTTTTCAATCTGCTGCCACTCGCGATTGGAATGCTCTGCAAAACATTGTCAAACTAGATAAACTAATTCCAATTTCATCCTTCAAAACTAGTATATCATACTTGTTCACGGACAAATGCAGGTGCTTCAGTACATAATTATCTAAGTATTTTTTTATTATTATTTTTTTTTTATATTTTTTATTTTTTTTATTTTTTTTATACACTAAATAGATTGATGATGTTTGATGTTTTAATATGTATTTATGTAAATGCTAACCTGTGTTTCTAATGTTCTGTATTTATTTTAGCCCTACTTCCCTTTACCTAAGTGGTCATTCCACTTGTCAGGCCACCATTGTAAATAAGAACCTGTTCTTAATGACTTGCCTGTAAAAATAACCAAAATTATTTTACCTGGAAGAAATACAATTCTGACATTTTTGTGTGTAAAGTCTGTCAGAAATATCTGTGTACCTGATGGCAGCTGTCACACACAATACAAACAGGAAATCATCAAAGACCATAATCTCATTTAACAACGGCAACTTTCACCTTCGTGGACTTTAAAGGGGAAGCAGTTACAGTGTAACTTTCCTGTTTTTGCAATAAAACCGATATATTAGACTGAATGAAATGTAAATAAATACAATAACACTCACTGTTTATCCCAATGTTTCAAATCAGAGATGCAAATATTGTCCAGCCTGAATGTCTAAATTTGGTCTGGACATAAACAAATGAATGAGGATGTATTTATATGCAAACATAAGCATATTTTATCTGAGATCTAAGTGTCTGGACCATGCCTGCAAAATTAGCAGAAAGAACTATATTCCAAACACTGTGGGCACAAGCTATTCTGCCTAACAATCTCAAGAGAAGTGCCAGGAAACACTGACCTTAATACTGCAATCATAGTCTCAACCAAGGCATTCAATACCATAAGTTGTGAGGGGCTTTTGAAGATCATGAGTAAGTTTGGTTACCCTGAAAGATTAATTTGCATAGCATGCCAATTCCACAACAGCATTGTGTGCTTGATGATAGAGATCTAGCTTTCACAGTTATAAATGGAGAGAAGCAAAGCTGTGTGTTTGCCCCCACACTGTTCAGCATGAAGTAGATAAGATCAAGGTCCATGTGGCCAGACTATGTCTTTATCCTAACATTATGTCATGTTTGCTGATGACTCCGCCCTGAATAAGTGAAGTTCTTGTGACATGCAGGCCACCCCGGAACTGTTCTCCACTGTATGCAACAACTTTGGCTCGACTATTAGCATACTGAAAACTGTGGTGATGTACCAGCCTACACTACTGGAACTACACTACACTACCAGCCTACGATCTAGAATTTCATATGCTTCTGTGTCGACCATTCTGGCTACTAAGGGAATTTACAGCGGTCATATTCACAGCTGTTTACATTCCTCCTCAAGCCAACACAGACCAGGCTCTCAATTAACTGTATCGGGATATAAGTGAGCAGGAAACCGCGTACCCAGATGTGGCATTTGTCACGGGGGACTTTAACAAAGCCAAATTCAGAACAAAAACTCCAAAATATTTCCAACACATCAAGTCAAGTCAAGTCACCTTTATTTATATAGCGCTTTAAACAAAATACATTGCGTCAAAGCAACTGAACAACATTCATTAGGAAAACAGTGTGTCAATAATGCTAAATGATAGTTAAAGGCAGTTCATCATTGAATTCAGTGATGTCATCTCTGTTCAGTTTAAATAGTGTCTGTGCATTTATTTGCAATCAAGTCAATGATATCGCTGTAGATGAAGTGACCCCAACTAAGCAAGCCAGAGGCAACAGCGGCAAGGAACCGAAACTCCATCGGTGGCAGAATGGAGAAAAAATCGTTGGGAGAAACCAGGCTCAGTTGGGGACCAGTTCTCCTCTGACCAGACGAAACCAGTAGTTCAATTCCAGGCTGCAGCAAAGTCAGATTGTGCAGAAGAATCATCTGTTTCCTGTGGTCTTGTCCTGGTGGTCCTCTGAGACAAGGTCTTTACAGGGGATCTGAATCTGGGGCTCTAGTTGTCCTGGTCTCCGCTGTCTTTCAGGGATGTAGAGGTCCTTTCTAGGTGCTGATCCACCATCTGGTCTTGATACGTACTGGATCCGGGTGACTGCAGTGACCCTCTGATCTGGATACAGACTGGATCTGGTGGCTATGGTGACCTCGGAATAAGAGAGAAACAGACTAATATTAGCGTAGATGCCATTAAGAAGCATGTGGCAGGGCTTCAACAACATCACAGACTGTAAAGGGAATAAACCAGCTTCTGTGAACATCGCCTCCTCTCTACCGGATGAGCTTAATAACTTTTATGCTCGTTTCGAGGCTCACAGCACCGTCCACACAGAGAGCGCTCCCACGGCTGCTGCAGAAGATGTGAGTGCACTCTCTGTCTCTGTCACGGATGTAACTCGATCCTTCCGACGGGTAAATATCCGTAAGGCTGCGGGTCCCGATGGCATCCCAGGCCGTGTGCTCAGAGCATGCACAGTCCAACTAGCCGCTGTTTTCACAGACATTTTCAACCTCTCCCTCTGTCTGTCTGTGGTTCCCACGTGCTTCAAAAAACATTCTCACTCCCAGCTCGTCACATATTGATGCTTCGTCAGGACCCCTTGGCATCACTTTCTGACACACAGGGTACACCTTTAGGTCATTTTTTTGATGTGCAGGTTCTCCATTAGTTTAGATAAAACTCCTTGGCATCAATATGCCTACGTGAAAGGCACTGGGAATTTTATTTTCATGACTAACTTTGGTAATATATATTGAGTAATAATATTGCCATCATTGCATATATGTTGAAGTGTAATTTTTCATGTAAATAGTCTCGATGGTTTTATTTACGTCAGTTTTTGCAAATACCTGCGACTGTATTTTTATTTTCCTGTCATATTTTATATAGTTCAGAAGTTATAGGTTTAGGGTAAAGCAGGGGTTTTATTCCAGTCAAAGCATAAATTTATATAAAATTATTATTATTAATTTCAAATGCATGCAAACCATTAAACTAAGACAAACAACTGGAAAGAATTGAGGACCCTGAATGTCAAAAAGTGATGCTAAAATGATACCCCTGAACACTGAAAATGATGCTAAAGGGGTATGTTGAGCGTCAAATAGCGATGCTAAAGGATCCTGACCAAGTGTCAGTGAGTTAGGAGTGATAATGTGTTGTGTAAGCAGGTTCTACAGTAGACATCTGTTTATTATACAGTAATAGTGTTTTGTAAACTACAGAAGTTTGTTATAGTGTTGTTTTAGGATGATTTTGGTGATTTTTTATTTATAGTTGTTTAAGTCTGTCAGAAACGTCTCTGCTGTGGCAGCTGTCACACTGTTGCTAGGCAACAGGAGGATGTGGGAACAGCTGGTGATGCAAACAGGAAGTAGACAGCCTCATTTAACAACATTAAGTTCAATCTTTGTGAACTTCAAGGCACTGGACCTTTGAATTGAGACACATTTACAGTCTAACTTTTCTGCAATAAAACAAAACAAACAAACTAATGAATAAGACTGAATGACATGTAATCAGATGCGACTAAAATAATAAAACTCATTGTTTATGCTTCTGTTTCATGTCAGAGATGCAAATACTGTCCATCCTGAACGTCTAAATGTGCTGTGGACATAAACAAATGAATGAGGATGTGTTTACATGCAAACATATTCATGTTTCATAAACAAACAAACAAAAAAAATCCAGTAAACGGCAGGAGTAGGAAACAAAACTATTAGAATTTTCACAAAGAGATGAAATCTAAATCTTTGCATTCCATTCAATCACAGTCTAGTATCTAGAATTGAGTATCTAGACAGAGAACATCAGACACATTTCTACTGAAACAGAAGCAGATGATAGTATTTTATTTTGGATGATGAGAGTCTTTCTAACATTATAAATGGACCTCAGGGTTATAAATACACAATATGAGCAGATTAATGGAGGCTGGTCTCTGTTGCTCATGTCTTCTGTGTCTCATCTTCACCAGCAGAGGCCTCGGCTCTGAAGAGGAAAAAGAAGGTGAAGGATCTCTCTTTCTCTCTTTCCTCTTCATCTAGTCTTTTTTATTATTATTTCTAAAACTCTTCTCACAATAATCATAAATATTTTATCATCTCACACAGTGGTGCCTCAAACTGAGGTTTTAAGAGTTAAAATGTTAATTAAATAATGTTTATAAGTATGTAATTCTGTTAAATAAGGTTCATTTCCATATTGACTGATACTGACTGACGTAAGTCAGATGTAAGTATGGAAATTAATGGAAAGAGATATACACAAATATAGAGGAAGTGAATATGAAATAGGGGTTTTAGACTAGTAAACAAATAATGTGATGCTAAATGAGTGATGAGAGCAGATATAATAATCATTACACAGTTTGAAGCTGAGGACAGAAACATCAGACTCAGGACAGAAACACACGACCTCTAAAGTAAGAATAACTCACAAGTTCATTCTTTAACTAGAATTAGACTTTGAAAGGTTAATATTAACTGATTTGGTGTGAATCCTGTTATGCCGCTAAGATGTCTTTTTTTTTTTTTTAATTCAAAATGTTTTACTCTAAGATGAAAATGAGTGTATTTGGGTTTTTTTTATGCATTTCTTCCTCAGAAATGGACCAAACTCTGTATTTCACTCTTCTTCTCATTGGTGAGTGTGTTTGTGGTTTTATTCATGATTTCTAGTTTCATTAGGTTTGATCCTGTTATGAAAAGCATTAAAGCAGCGTCTCTCTTTCACAGCTCTCTGCTCCGTATCTGAATGTGTTCAGCGTCAGTATCACTTTATAAATGAGAAGAAGACCTGGACTGAAGCTCAGAGATACTGCAGAGAGAAATACACAGATCTGGCCACCGCTGACAACATGAACGACATGAACGAGCTGAAGAAGAGTGTGAATGATGGAAGTGTTCAGAATATCTGGATTGGGCTGCAGAAGACGGGTCGTGATGAATGGCACTGGTCTTCAGGTGAACCTGCGCTCTATCTGGATTGGGCTCCTGGACAACCAAATCTTGGTGCAGAAGAATGTGTTATGATGTCAAATGGACAGTGGCATGATGGAAGATGTAGCACGCTCCTAAATTTTATTTGCAATTCCTCCATTAACAGTAAGTGCATCTCCCTACAATGGCAACAAACATTAATGTATAAAAAGAAGCACAGAGTTTTTGACCCTGCTCCTGGAGGTCCACTGTCCTGTGAAGTTTCTATCCAACCTGCTTCAGCTTGTGATTATCAGCTGATCCTGAAGAGCTTGATTTGCTGGTTCTGGTGTGTTTGATTAGGGTTGGAGTGAAACTAATGTTGGCCTGGAGAGAGAGAGAGAATAATTCATAATTTCTTCATAAATTTAATAATTATTTAATTGACAAATTTAATTGGCATATAGCAGGGGTCAACAGGGATGTCTGGCGTAGGAAATCAACATAACCCTTTAATCAAATATTATTTAAACTGTGTTAAATATTTTGCAACCTTATATTGCTGAAAAAAATAAATAAAACTATTATATATATATATATATAATAGTTTTATATTTTTTTCAGCAATATTTATAAATTCTGAATTCAAAAATGTCAAACAATTGTTTTGGCAAGTGTTTCTTAAAAATAATCCATCATTTATTTATATATTTATTTATAATTAATAATTATTTAATTTATAAATTTATAAATGGGGATTTCTGGTGTAGGAAATCAACATAACTCTTTACTCTTTATTCAAGTATTATTAAAACTGTGTTAAATATTTTATAACACACACATACAGTTTATATATATATATATATATATATGGTTTTGTATTTTGAAAAATATAAAATAATAATATAATTTTAATGGTTTAATTGAACATGTAGGGACACTCATAACATCTCCGGTCATCAGTTTTGGACACTACTGAATGGAATTCTGCCTCTTCTTGATGTTTACGAACAAAACTCTTGTTCAGTTCTTGTCTCATCGATGTCATTTTATTGTGTTCACTTTTACCCATATAACAATATTTTGTTTTGAGATTTTTATTCTCAGAAATTAGTCTTTTTAAGTAGAGGTTTCAAAACAAATACAAATTTGTGATCACTAGCTTCAGAGTCTGTGATAAACCTCCTGAACACCGTGAGCTGTGCGATACATTCAGCTTTCAGTATCTCAACACAAAATCAGTCTTTAAATGATGTGTTTCTGATAATAACCATGAAGCAGCTTAAGAACAATGAACAAACTGTTTGATGAATCTGTTTTCATCTGTTTTTCTTAAAGCAAACACAGGACTTGTCTTTGTCGATCAGCCGAAGAGTTGGAGAGACGCTCAGAGTTACTGCAGACAGAATCACATTGATCTGGTCAGTGTGAGGAACCAGAACGAGAATCAACAGGTTGAACGGTTCATTAGAGATAATAACTCATCTGGATCATGGATCTGGATCGGTCTGTTCAGAGGCTCATGGCAGTGGTCAGATCAGAGTGACTCTTCATTCAGAGACTGGGACACTGGTCAACCTGATAATTGGGGAGGAAATGAAAACTGTACAGCTCTTAATGCTCAGAGAAAATGGTTTGATGTCTCTTGCACCGAACAATATCCTTTTGTGTGTTATGAACGTGAGTAGATCTTCACTAAACACACACACTCCATCATCACCTCCAGATCTCTTAAAGTTCACTCTACATGTCTGACGTGACAAATTCATCCCCAGTGTTTGTTCTGTTGTTTTAGATCAGTCTCTCTCTAGTTTCTGCTTGTGCTTGGTTTATCTGCAGATCCTGAACTGATTGTGATCAGAGAGAATGTGACGTGGTCTGAAGCTCTGAGATACTGCAGACAGAATCATGTGGATCTGATCTCGGTTCATTCAGAAGAGATGCAGCGTCGTGTGTTGAACGTGGTTAAACTGGCGTCTACTGCAGAGATGTGGTTGGGTTTACGTTACTCTCACATTTTGGGCATCTGGTACTGGGTGAGTGGAGATACCGTGTGCTATCAGAACTGGGCTCCAGGGAACGGCTCATCAGAGGAGGACTGTGAACACACAGTGAGATCTGGAGCAGTTCAGTCTGGAGGAGATCACCGCTGGATCAGCCTTCCTGAGACTCACAAACTCAACTTCATCTGCAGAACTTATGAAGAGTGAAAGGAAACACAGAACTTTCACATGAGATATAAAATGCTGTGTGATGCTTTAACTTCATTAATCACATTGTAAAGCAATACTTGTACATATAATATTTTCTAGCTCAGCAGGCAGGCACACCTGGAGGTTAAAAGCAGAAATCTTTTGCTCAGATGTTTGTTAATATTTTAAACAGTTTAACCTGTTAAATGTCACCCCGTCCCGTATACGGGACGCCTACGTTGACTATACTATATAACAATCAAATCTAATCTAATCTTGACAAACTATATATCGTTGGAAAGGTCTAAGACTCCCAAATATATATTTTACCAATATTTTTTGTTAAAAATTATGTAGGAAAAGTAATAGATGAATTTATGACAAGAGTGCACCCTCAGAAATCTACATTACAAAAGGAGTTTTGACCTTTGTTTAAAAAAAAGACTTTCTCGTTGCCTTTTTCTCTATCACATTTTAGAAATCATCAGAAGTTATATATCACTTGAAAACATAAAATCTCAAAATTCATCCTTCAAAACCCATTTTAAAATCAGACATTGCATTACCATGTAAATGGTACATCAAAATCATGTTACAAAATGTTTTCAGTCATGAATTATAAAAATTTAGGTTTGTATCATGCACATTCATGTCTATCTTCAAAAACGTGAGTGACAGTTAACAGGTTAAAACAACTTTTATTGGCTGCACAGTAAATTGAAAGAATTGTTCTTATGAGGGTTTGTTTTTCTGCAGGTGGGTAAATTTCTGTTGATGTTTCAATGTGATTCCTGTGGGTTTGTTTGCTTAATATTAAGAGCCTCATATTTCGCTTTTAGAAACTCTTTCAACATTTCTTAAAAAAACTCATATATACATAAACTCATATACCCATTATTAGGTATACCTGTTTTCTTTCTATTTTATTATGAGATAATTCAGGAATTAAAGTTTCATATTTCTGTTTCAAGGATCTCTGTTGGTGTGGATACTTCTTTTTCTCTTGTACTATTTATTATGTGCTTTAGCTCATTTGAATATTGTTTATCCTTTAAGCAGGGATGGTTGGGAGTAAAATATTTACAATACGTTTGTGCTAAACATAAAAGTAAAAGTAAAACATAAATGTCAACAACCGCAGCTCAGATAAACTCACGTAAAACCAGCAATCTAATCTTATTTAACTATTTTGAATTATCATTCAGTTACATCATAGAGCAAAAATGGTTTAAATCCTATTTATTTTTCAATTTAAAAATTTTCAGGCATAGTGTAACTTCCCTGAAGCTGATTAAAAAGCACAATTAAACATTCATTATCTGCATTTATTATTGCAAATGTTTACAATTTGATTCCCATGGTTGTAAGAAAAAAAAAAAAATATATATATATATATATATATACAGTACAGACCAAAAGTTTGGACACACCTTCTCATTCAAGGAGTTTTCTTTATTTTCATGACTATGAAAATTGTAGATTCACACTGAAGGCATCAAAACGCTGCGTCTCTGAGCCATACCCCCGGCACCCCTGCCGGCGCTTGCTGGTACTCGAAGCTGACGCCAGCTGCGTGGCACGTGCTTTTACAGCTTCCTGGTCGCTTACGTCACCCCGCCTGTAACGTCACTCTTCCATTGGACTGATTACACACGATATTCAGAGTCACTCACGCTAAGCGCGTTCCCCAAAGCGTTGTTCGATGCAGCGTCTTGTTCTCTCGAGGAACTAGGGTTACATACGTAACCTAGAGATGTTCCTCTTCAGGAACTCGAGCTGCGTCGAACAACACTTTGGGGAACGAATACCAACACCGCCAGGCTACCAAACCCCTGCCTAGTGTGAATCCGAAGAGCACAGCTTAGGACGAGAGGACAGAAGCGCCTGGAGTGACTGGCATGTCTAGGCCATAGAATTTAACAAACTTAGAAGGCGTGGACCACCCCGCAGCATTGCAGATGTCCAGCATGGATACACCTGCTAGGAAGGCCTTGGAGGCCGTCATACCCAGAGTAGAGTGAGCCTTGGCTGCCGACAGCGGGGGATGACCAGAGGACTCATAGGTGGCATTGATAGCCTTGACTATCCAACGACTAATAGTCTGCTTAGAAGCAGGAGAACCCATCTTGGGGGGACCGTAGCATACAAGTAATTGGTCATTTTTTCTCCACAGGGCAGCTCTGTGGACGTATGCAGCACTACAGGTCATGGTGTAACAGAGGGAACCTTAGGAACATATCCTGCACGAGGGTATATGAACGCTTTGGTCATGCCAGGTACAAACTCAAGATAAGTGGGGGCCACAGAGAGGAGAGCCGTCGAGGAGCGAGACCAGGTCTGCGACGGACCCCGTCCCGGCGTACTCTCGACAGAACTCCCGGGAGCAGAGCAATAGGGGGAAAGGCGTACAGACGAAGCCTCGGCCAGGTCTGTACCACAGCGTCCAGTCCCAGAGGAGCTGGATGAACTAGAGAGAACCAAAGGGGACATTGTGATGCATGCGCAGGGGGACCAGAGCTGCGTCTACACATTTTGTGAACGAGCGAGTTGAGAGTGCAAGGCCGAAGGGAAGTACTCGATATTGGTAAGTTTCGCCCCCGAAAGCGAACCTCAGAAACTTCCTGTGTTGTGGAAGGATGGATATGTGGAAGTATGCATCTTTGAGATCTATTGTGACAAACCAGTCCTCGGACCTGATCTGTGCTACAACATGCTTGATTGTGAGCATTTTGAACTTCAATCTCATAACTGAATGATTTAAGACCCTCAAGTCTATAATCGGACGCAACCCCCCATCCTTCTTTGGAACTATGAAATACCGGCTGTAAAATCCGGACTCCCTGTCTTGAGGAGGGAACACCTCGATGGCCTCCTTCTCTAATAGGATTTTCACTTTCTGTTCCATAAATAGACCCTGCCTGGGGCCGACTATCATCGGGATGACCCCGTTGAATATTGGCGGCGTAGAGCCGAACTGAATATGGTGGCCTTTTTCTACTGTGTGCAGGACCCATTGAGATACATTTGGCAGTAGTTTCCACGCTGCTAAATAATCTACTAAGGGAATCAGTCTCTCGAGACTGACTTCTGGTGTAAGAGGCCCCCGCAGGGGCGGCGAGTGTCTCAGCCCCGCTACGCGCACGGGCGGAAGATACTGAGACCGATGCTCGCTGGGGACCGCTGCACCCTGGAACACTGGCAGGGTTGGCAGATCGGCCCCCAGAGGGCGCTGAGGCGAGACGGGCACCATGTACTGCAGTGTGTAACGCTCTACCAAGGACTTCTTAGCTTCTATGACTGCCCTAACGCTCTTTCATATCAGACAGGGTCAACCATAAGTGCCTCTCCGCGGCCAACATAGCTGCCATGGACCGCCCAATCGATCTGGCAGTCTCCTTGGTGGTGCAGAGGGAGAGATCAGCGGTCCTTCTTAGTTCTGAAATATCATGGGACTTAATCTCCTCTCCCTCATCTAGCTCTTTAAGAAGGTCATCTTGGTACACCTGTAACACCGCCATGGTGTGCAGACACACACCAGCCTGGCCTGCAGCTGAATACCCTTTGCCCACCAAAGCCGATGTTGTCCTGAGTGGTTCATGCCGGGGCCTTCAGAGATGATGCCGCGCCGGGGGACAGATACCTCACGAGCGTCTGTTCCACCCGGGGCATCGCTCTATAGCCGTGCCCTCCCATCCCCACTACGTTCCCTCAGTAGTCAGACGAGAGGATATAGAGGCGGGCTGAAAATTGTTGTTTTTTCGGCGGGCCACTCAATGCTTAATTTGGCCACCGCACGAGTAACCACCTCCAAGAGCTCCTCATATTGCGGCGAATGGGGTGGCGAATCCCTGTCCACCGACTCCACATCGACCTCCTCGGAGGAAGAGAGGTGGAGCGTCGATCCCTCTCCCTGGGTGGAAGGAACCGCAGAGCGTGCTTCCAACTCCAGAGATTGGGCGCGGGAGCTGGCGGAAGTGGAAGGAGATAGGGACTGGCCCGTCTCCATTCCCTCCACCAAATCCACTTGCGAACCCCACGAGTGCAGCCGCCATTCTGCCTCGGCAGAAAACCATCTTGATTGGGTTCAGGTCCAGTGACTGTGGAGGCCAGGTCATTTGGCGCAGGACCCCATCACTCTCCTTCTTGGTCAAATAGCCCTTGATGCCTTCAGTGTGACTCTACAATTTTCATAGTCATGAAAATAAAGAAAACTCTTTGAATGAGAAGGTGTGTCCAAACTTTTGGTCTGTACTATATATATATATATATATATATATATATATATATATATATATATATATATATATTTATATATACAGTCTTGCAAAAAAAAAAAAAAACATATTGCATTGGATATTTTTTGTTCATTGTTTGATTTTAGGAGACAAACTAAAGAACTACGGAGTAACAAACAAGACTTGTATGTAATGGACTTGATCAATAACACTCACTGTCCTTCTATTTCACGTCAGAGATGTAAATACAGTCCAGCCTGAATGGCTAAATGTCATGTAGACATAAGCAAATGAACGAGGATATGTTCACATGCAAACTTATTCATATTTTAGAAACAAGCAAACAAAAACAGACAGTAAACAGCAGGAGTATGAAACAACACGAAATGAGAATTTTTCACAAAGAAAATCTTCTAAAACAAAATGTGACAATGTTTTAATTCTCACATTTCAATAAAGTTTTTAGACTGAGAAAATAAGACATTGATTCTGAAACAGCAGCAGCAGAAGATGATATTTCAGTTGGGATACTGGGAGTCCAGCAACATTTTCTAGCATTATAAATGGACCACAGGAGAATAGATATGAGCACTTTAATGCAGGGTGGTCAAAGTCTTCATCTCATCTCTGTTCTGTACGTCTGCCATGGTCTCGTCTTCACCACCAGGGGTCTCGTCTCTCGCCCAGTCCCCTTTACGACTCAGTTTGACGGACAGCTTGGTGAAAACAGAGCTCTCTGCATTAGAGCCACGACTGCTGCGGGTGGAGGCCGACTCTGAGTTGGTTCCTTCAAAGAGTTTGGCCATGAAGCCCAGACCAGCCTGACGGATGTGAGAGCTGCCAGCAAACACATACAGGACGGGGTTCACACTGCTGCTCATGAAGGCGAACGCTGTCACATTGGGACGGGCCACTTTTGCTGCTTTTAAAACAGAAGAGGAGCCGCCCTGGATCACACCAATCACCTGTGAGAACAGATCAGCAAGAAAGAGAAAAGGCACTTTTGTGGGCTGACATAAAATGTGAGAAAACTGACTTTACTGATCATACTTCATAGGCACGGGGAGTGGGTGTGCTGATAGGTCGCCTTGTTGTCACATACAACCTACACCCACCAACGTGTTATTGGGCAAGTCAGGATTACAAAAGACTATCATCACTCATCAGTTTCAGTGGCATGGATGATAAAGTGTGAGTCATAATTTTTTTGACGTGATCAACCCGGGTTCGAACCTGCCCTTTGGCAAACTTTTTTCTCCCTTGTCAAATTTCCAATCACATCAGAAAAACATAGATTTAAAAAAAAAAAAAAAAAAAAAAGGAAATCATCAAAAAGTTGGAAATATTGTATTGGGTGGGTCTAGGGCTTGTATTACAATAAGGTGGCATCTATTTAATCATTTTAATTTTAATAATTAAAATATATATATATTTTTTTTTTTATATAATGTATTATAATGCTTGCAATTCAGGTGCATATGATTGCCACTATTTGCAATAAGTAATTAGCAGAATATCCTTTTTTTTTCTTAACATTCTAAGTGTAAATAGCATCTATCTCCCAAATTGCAACAACTAATTTTGTATTTAATGCACTTTTATTGTGTGGACTTTTATTAGTAGTGCAACTAAATATAAGTGGGACTGAAGTGGAACTATTGAAGATATATTTCAGGAAAACTTTAAATATCTTGGCTTTAAAGACAAAGAACAGGCCTCATCGACAGCGATATTAAAACACATTTTAGGCTTAATACAACCCCTGGCAATAAGTATGGAATCACCCCTCTCAGAAGATGTTCATTCAAATGTTTAATTGTGTAGAGAAAAAACCAAGCACATATATGCCACAAAACAATTTTCACTCAACAAAACAATATTCTGGCTGTATAAAACAATTAAAAAACAACAAAGAAAGATAACTATAGTCAATTACAAGTGTTTTTACAGATCAAACAGAGGAAAAAAATATGGAATCACACAAATCTGAGGAAAATTATATGGAATCACCAAATAAAAACACTACTAGTACTTTGTTGCACCACCTCTGGCTTTTATAACAGCTTGAATTCTCTGATGCATGGATTTAACTAATGACAAACAGTATACTTCATCAATCTGTCTCCAGCTTTGTCTTATTGCAGTTGCCAGATCAGCTTTGCAGGTTGGAGCCTTGTCGTGGACCATTTTCTTTAATTTCCACCACAGATTTTCAATTGGATTGAGGTCCGGACTATTTGCAGGCCATGCCATTGACATTATATGTCTTTCCTGTAGAAATGTTTTCACAGATTTTGCCCTATGGCACGATGCATTATCATCCTGAAAAATGATGCTACCGTCACCAAACACCCTTTCAATTGATGGAATAAGAAAAGTGTCCAAAATCTCAACATAAACTTGTGCATTTATAGAAGATGTAATGACTGTCATCTCTCCCATACCTTTACCTGACATACAACCCCATATCATTAATGATTGTGGAAATTTGCATGTTTTCTTCAGGCAGTTGTCTTTATAAATTTCATTGGAACGGCACCAAACAAAAGTTCCAGGATCATCACCCTGCCCAATGCAGATTCGTGATTCATCACTGAATATAACTCTCATCCAGTCATTCACAGTCCAAGATTGTCTTTCTTTAGACCACTGAAACCTTGTTTTTTTCTGTTTAGATGTTAATGATGGTTTTCGTTTGGCTTTTCTGTATGTAAATCCCATGTCTTTTAGGCGATTTCTTACAGTCCGGTCACAGACATGAACTCCACTTTCTGCCCATTTGTTCCTCATTTGTTTTGTTGTGCATTTTCTGTTTTCAAGGCATATTGCTTTAAGTTTTCTGTCTTGGCGCTTTGATGTCTTTCTTGGTCTACCAGTACGCTTCCCTTTTACAACCTTTCCATTTGATTTGTACTTGGTCCAGATTTTAGACACAGCTGACTGGGAACAACCAACATCTTTTGCAACATTCCGTGAAGATTTACCTTCTTTGAGAAGTTTGATAATCCTCTCCTTTGTTTCAACTGACATCTCTCGTGTTGGAGCCATGAGTTATGTCAATCATCTTGGTTCAACACATCACTAATGTGTGCAAGTACTCTTTTTAAACTGCAGACTAATTAACAGTTGTAATCAGATACAGGTGTTTGTTTTAGAAATGCAAAGTGCATGGTGATTCCATATAATTTTCCTCAGATTTGTGTGATTCCATATTTTTTTCCTCTGTTTGATCTGTAAAAACATTTGTAATTGTAATTGTAATTGACTATAGTTATCTTTCTTTGTTGTTTTTTTAAGTGTTTTATACAGCCAGAATATTGTTTTGTTGAGTGAAAATTGTTTTGTGGCATATATGTGCTTGGTTTTTTCTCTACACAATTAAACATTTGAATGAACATCTTCTGAGAGGGGTGATTCCATACTTTTTGCCAGGGGTTGTATTAAGAAATTTTGCATTGTGTGCAAGTGGTACTCCAAATAATGTTTAATTATATTTTTTATGAGTTTCAAGTGATATGTCAGTAAACATTGTATGTTAATAGATTTGAATTATATTTAGTATGAAATAAATGTATTTAAATTTAAACAGCTATATGACGTTTTTACTAGGCTAACCTTTTAATAAACCATTTTAAGTGACCTTTCAAGACAATCATCAAGTAATAAATATTTGATAAATATCAATAAATATCAAATTGAGCCAAAATATTAATCCAATAATTTGGAAGTATTTAAAAACAAGAATGAACAACAAGGAATATCATGCACAAGGCCAAATCCAGAAATTGATGCAACACTTCCTTAATTAACTCTTTGCTATAGGAAATCTGAAGCGCTGTTTCATGATAATTTTATTAATATGGTGCTTTATGTACAGTCTTGTTCAAAATAATAGCAGTACAATGTGACTAACCAGAATAATCAAGGTTTTTAGTATATTTTTTATTGCTACGTGGCAAACAAGTTACCAGTAGGTTCAGTAGATTGTCAGAAAACAAACAAGACCCAGCATTCATGATATGCACGCTCTTAAGGCTGTGCAATTGGGCAATTAGTTGAATTAGTTGAAAGGGGTGTGTTCAAAAAAATAGCAGTGTGGCATTCAATCACTGAGGTCATCAATTTTGTGAAGAAACAGGTGTGAATCAGGTGGCCCCTATTTAAGGATGAAGCCAACACTTGTTGAACATGCATTTGAAAGCTGGAGAAAATGGGTCGTTCAAGACATTGTTCAGAAGAACAGCGTACTTTGATTAAAAAGTTGATTAGAGAGGGGAAAACCTATAAAGAGGTGCAACAAATGATAGGCTGTTCAGCTAAAATGATCTCCAATGCCTTAAAATGGAGAGCAAAACCAGAGAGACGTGGAAGAAAACAGAAGACAACCATCAAAATGGATAGAAGAATAACCAGAATGGCAAAGGCTCAGCCAATGATCACCTCCAGGATGATCAAAGACAGTCTGGAGTTACCTGTAAGTACTGTGACAGTTAGAAGACGTCTGTGTGAAGCTAATCTATTTTCAACAATCCCCCGCAAAGTCCCTCTGTTAAAAAAAAGGCATGTGCAGAAGAGGTTACAATTTGCCAAAGAACACATCAACTGGCCTAAAGAGAAATGGAGGAACATTTTGTGGACTGATGAGAGTAAAATTGTTCTTTTTGGGTCCAAGGGCCACAGGCAGTTTGTGAGACGACCCCCAAACTCTGAATTCAAGCCACAGTACACAGTGAAGACAGTGAAGCATGGAGGTGCAAGCATCATGATATGGGCATGTTTCTCCTACTATGGTGTTGGGCCTATTTATCGCATACCAGGGATCATGGATCAGTTTGCATATGTTAAAATACTTGAAGAGGTCATGTTGCCCTATGCTGAAGAGGACATGCCCTTGAAATGGTTGTTTCAACAAGACAATGACCCAAAACACACTAGTAAACGGGCAAAGTCTTGGTTCCAAACCAACAAAATTAATGTTATGGAGTGGCCAGCCCAATCTCCAGACCTTAATCCAATTGAGAACTTGTGGGGTGATATCAAAAATGCTGTTTCTGAAGCAAAACCAAGAAATGTGAATGAATTGTGGAATGTTGTTAAAGAATCATGGAGTGGAATAACAGCTGAGAGGTGCCACAAGTTGGTTGACTCCATGCCACACAGATGTCAAGCAGTTTTAAAAAACTGTGGTCATACGACTAAATATTAGTTTAGTGATTCACAGGATTGCTAAATCCCAGAAAAAAAAATGTTTGTACAAAATAGTTTTGAGTTTGTACAGTCAAAGGTAGACACTGCTATTTTTTTGAACACACCCCTTTCAACTAATTGCCCAATTGCACAGCCTTAAGAGCGTGCATATCATGAATGCTGGGTCTTGTTTGTTTTCTGACAATCTACTGAACCTACTGGTAACTTGTTTGCCACGTAGCAATAAAAAATATACTAAAAACCTTGATTATTCTGGTTAGTCACATTGTACTGCTATTATTTTGAACAAGACTGTATATGTTACACTGGTGCCATGACCCTGGTGGAAGTAAGGTTTAGCAATGGAGACCAGCTAATAGGAGCTCTCAAGAGGCAGAATAGAGGCTTTGGTCTTTAGCATCCTTGCTAGAGCTCCTGCCTCCCATGAAACACCGGTTCAAAACCTGCTCAGAGCATTGTTACATTTTAGGTGCAGTATAAAGCCTGTACCAGGAACCGCCGGTTGAAGTCCGGACTCTGCAGCACTGGTGCAGAGCACATTTTCCCTCTTAGGGAATTGAATACTTTTTTTGCAGACCTCTGTCCATTTCATCGGGTTCTTTCCTGCTTTTTGTACTAAGTCTGTCAGTTGTACTGCGACTGAGGCAAATCCCGGATAAACCGGATTTTGTTCACCATTGCCCAATTGGTTCCCAGGTAGTTTGTTTCTCGCTTTGCCCACTCACATTTAGCCACATTCAAGGACAGGCCTGCTGTATGGATTCTCTGAAAGGTCTGTCGTAGATGGGTTAGGTGCTCCTTCCTTTTATGGCTGTAGATGACTACTTCTTCCTTGTAGGCTGCCACCCACTCTTCACAGCCCCGGAGTACCTGGTCCATTAGTCGTTGGAAGGTGGCAGGTGCCCCATGCAGACCAAAGGGTAGAACGGTGAAATAGTATAATCCAACTGGTGTTCTCAAGGCAGTGAGAGGCTTGGAGATCGGATCGAGGGGCACCTGCCAGTACCCCTTACAAAGGTTCAGTGTCGTAATGTACTGGACCTGCCCTATTCACTCCAACAGGTTATCAATCCTTGGCATAGGGTAGGCATTGAACTTCGACTGGGAATTCAGCTTACGGAAATCAAAACAGACACACAGTGATCCATCTTTTTTGGTACCATGACTAATGGGCCGCTCTCACTAGTGGAAGGTTCAATGAGACCAAACTCTTTCATAGTCTCAATTTCTGCCTTTAGGGGAGCTAGTAATCGTTCGGGGATTCTGTATGATTCTTTTGGTGTCTTAAGGGAGTCTGATTTGTGAGGTGTATGGTATGTTGGATGAGCTCGGTCTGTCCAGGCCTTGGCTGGAACAGTGACGGGAACTGATGGAGGAGATCTTGAAGTTCTACCCTTTGTGGCTCATTCAGGTGATCCAGCATCACCGTTGCAGCATCTCTCTGTGGTTGCATATATCTGGACTAGGCTAGTCCTCCTCTTCCTCTACTATTCTCACCACCAATACCATGTCTTTGGAGCTTACTGTTCCCTCCTTCCACTTCTTCAGCAGGTTGATGTGATATGTCTGGTGGGTCTTCCTCTTTTCCGGGTGGTTAAGATCGTACATCACCGGACCCATCTTCCTCACCATAGTATACGGCCCCTGACACTTGGCGATGAACTTGTTGCTTGAAGTTGGTAAGAGTAACAGTACCCTCTGTCCTGACTGGAACTGGCACAGTCTGGCTTGCTGGCCATATCAACTCTTCTGGCCTGCTTGTGCTTCTTGGAGGTTTTCTTTGGCTTGTTCCCTATAGGTCTCTAACCAGTCTCTCATCTCCAGAACCATTGGTGATGGTGTTGGCGCAGTGGATAAGACACATGCCTTTGGTGTGAGATGTAATGGTTTGGTTTGGTCCAGGTTTTCCTTAAGATGTTCAGAGGTCCAGCCATAGAGAAGTTCAAAGGGTGAGAATCCTGTTGATGCCTGTGGTACCTCCCAGTAGGCAAACAGGAAAATTGGCAGCCACTTATCCCAATTGCGTCCTGTGTCTGCGAAGAACTTCCGCAACATATCCTTCAGCGTTTGACTGAACCTCTCCACCAGTCCATCCTGCTGAGGATGGTAGGGGGTAGTTTGAATGGCTGTGCTGCCCAGTTGCTGATGAAGCTGTTTCATCAATTGAGAGGTAAAATTTGTCCCCTGGTCCGTGAGGATCTCATCTGGGATGCCTACCCTAGAAAACAGCTGGATGAGAGTGTGAATGACCTTTGGTGTAGTAATGGTACGAAGTGGGATAGCTTCTGGATATCGTGTGGCATAGTCACAAATGACAAGGATGTATCGGTGCCCTACACTGCTCTTTTCTAGTGGGTCCACAATGTTGATGGTGATAGAAGGGGGTGGAAATGACGGGTAATGGTTGCAATGGCGCTCTACCACGCTGACGTACAGCACTGGTCTTTTGACATGTTGAGCATGTGGTGCAGTATGGTTGGCCAGTAGAACCTTTAGATTCCTTTAACCCTTCAGATTTTAAGGCTTTTAACGTTTCATCCCCCCTTTGCAATTCAGCCAAGTTTTCTGGGATCTGTCAGTCATAAGTCTCAAGCCCTTTCGTATCAGGTTTGAAGACTGGAGTACCCGTATATTTACATAGTCACATCTGACGGCATGTTTTTCTTGGGCCTTTGGTCCCGCCCTGCATCAGACTATTGTCTAAGTCTGGCAGCGGCTGCAGTCCCACCTAGGATTTAGCCCTTGTTATTACCAACCTGACCTTTCACACCCACCAACACCTCAGCTTTTGGATACTGCTTTACATCCCCGTGCACACATTGTACATTAGTGGTGGTAGCATAGTCAATATTAACAACATGGCATGATTTAATTAGAGAGAGTGCACTACCAGTATCCAGCATTGCCTTTAACGAATGTCCATTTACTGTAATGTCCAACAGCATGTTATCACATTGCCCCACCCCAAAAGAGTCTACTTACCCATCATTTTCTCTGGGCACATAGCAAAAGCCAGTCAGTTTGGCTTTACGTGCTGGACATACAGAAGCTTTGTGTCCCAGCTGTTGACATGCTGTTGATATGTCTCGGCTGAGATGTTGAACTTCTGCAGTAGGGCATCCTACAGGTGGTCGTAGCCATCTGCGAGATTCTCTTTCATGGTGAGGTATGCCTTAAGTGTTTGACCAGTCAGTAAAGGTTTGAGTCGACAGCTCCACTCTTTTTCTTTGGCCACTGACACATTCGGGCCAATCGCTCAAACCTCCTCAGAAAACTCTTGATGTCATCCCCTGGCTGCAAGACAGGCACCGGTATCTCTGATCGATGTATGGGCAATCTATGCTGTGTTAGTGACGTGGTTGGTGATGTGGATATTCCTGAAGGCCCATGTTTTATATGTATGCTCCCGGTGTCACTCAGAGTTTTCTGTGGTTGATCGCACAGTCTGTTGGATTGACTCACGAATCCTCTGTGGCTCCCGCACATATCTCTGCTCCCTCACTTGCTGCGCCTCAAGGAAATCTCTCATCAGGCTTGCCAGGCCCCCGCTAGGTAATGTGGAAGGCCCACTGGTCTGTGCTAAGCCGGGTTTGCTTTACGCTTCAGGAGGATCTACCATGACGCCTCCTCTCCTTCTGATTTCAAGCTGTCCCTGGTCTCTTCCCCTTTAACCACCCACTTTGCTTGTGAGCGCAGACCAGGCCTGTTGCCTTTTGGTGCTTTCTTACGAGAAGCCATGCCACCGCTGCCACCAAAAGTGATGCAGCAGACTATGATAGGCCCAGAATGTGTCTCCTCAGTCTACTGTGGGACGTGCTAATGTCCAAAAAACCCACAAACAAAACCAAAAGAGATGACTTAACCTGCAGATTTTCTTTAATGTAACTTGGATATTGACAAGTGTTAAGTCCAAACCATTATATATATAAAAACAAAGTACCAAAATAAACTAAACAATGATGTAATAAATATATACAGATTTTCCACTTGCATCTAACAATACACAAAGGTTTTTTTAGCTCACGGCACCTCAATAGCATGTTTGCTCGACTTGGTAAACAAGTCCCATTTGAAGTCTGGCACATAGATTTAAAGACCAGACTCCGCCCATCTCCAGGCATGACCACTAATAGGTAAGTTACACCAGTTATGTCACGAACGCACACACAAACAGAGAGATCCAGATGCAGTTTTTTATTGGGGGAATCCAAGAATCAATGTCCAGTCAGGCAAAAGGTCAATATCCAAAAAGGCAGTTCAAAACAAGAAACCAACAAACACTAGGGAACACGAAGAAGCAGAGTGACATAAATCAAGGACTCTGTAACAATGCCAGAAACAAACAGGGTATAGATGGACAGGTGCAAACAATGTGAGTGGGAACAGCTGTGTGCAATCCAATCCAATCCAATCCGCTTTATTTATATAGCACAGTTTAAATAACACAAGGTTTCCAAAGTGCTGTACACCACAACAATAAAAAAAAAAAAATACACAATAGGATAAAAAAGATAAACACAATAAAATAAGAGTAATAGAATAAGATAAAAACAACATGAAATTATAGAAATAAAATCAAATAAGATAAATAAATAAAATGCACTGCACACACAACACATTTAAATCACATTAATCACGATTACCTGGTATTAAAAGCCAGAGTAAAGAGATGAGTTTTGAGCAGTGATTTAAAATGAGACAGTGAGGAGACTTGTCTGATGTGTAATGGCAATACATTCCATAGTTTTGGAGCTGCAACAGCAAAAGCTCTTTCTCCTCTGAGTTTTAGCCTAGTTCTAGGCACTGTCAGGAGCAGCTGGTCAGCTGACCTGAGAGAGCGGCTGGGAATGTAGGGGTGCAGCAACTCGGCGAGATATGGTGGGGCAAGGCCATTCAAGGCTTTAAAAGCAAATAAGAGTAGTTTAAATTGAATCCTAAAATGCACAGGCAGCCAGTGGAGTGAAGCTAAAATAGGTGAAATGTGCTCATACTTTCTTGTGCCAGTTAAAAGACGAGCAGCAGCATTTTGAACCAGTTGCAGACGGGCAATGGAGGACCCATTAACCCCCAAATAAAGTGCATTGCAGTAGTCCAGCCGAGTGGTCACAAAGGCGTGAATTACTGTCTCAAAGTGCTGTTTCTGGAGGACTGGTTTAATTTTTGCCAGCTGCCTTAACTGGAAAAAACTGGACTTCACTACGGCTTTAATCTGGTTTTCAAACTTACGGTCAGTGTCCACCTTTACCCCTAGATTAGTAATAATTTGCTTGTGATACTGTGCTAAGGAACCCAGATCAACCATCGGGGTCACAGAAGTGCCACTACCACTAAAGACCATTACTTCTGTCTTTTTTTCATTAAAATTTAAAAAATTAAGAGACATCCAGGCCTTAATGTCATGTAAACACGCTAGCAGAGGCTTAACACAGTAGGAGTCTGACTTTTTAAGAGGGACATAGATCTGACTGTCATCTGCATAGCAATGAAAATAAATACCATGCTTCCTGAGAATTGAACCAAGTGGGAGTAGATAGATGGAAAATAAGAGAGGGCCAAGCACAGAGCCCTGTGGCACCCCATGTGACAAGGGAGCAGTCGAGGAAACATAGTCAGCAAGGCCAACACAGAAAGTTCGCTGGGACAAGTAGGACCTAAACCATTCTAATGCTGTACCACTGATGCCCACCCACTGCTCCAAACGAGTAATCAGTATTTCATGATCTACTGTATCAAAAGCAGCAGTCAAATCTAAAAGTACAAGGACAACACAGTGGCCAGAGTCAGTAGCTAAAAAAATGTCATTAAAGACTCTTAAAAGTGCTGATTCGGTGCTATGTAATGTTTTAAAACCGGACTGGAAAATCTCAATAATATTATGTTCATTTATAAAGTCCATGAGCTGGGAATAGACAATCTTTTCCAAAATTTTAGAAAGGAAAGGCAATTTGGAAATAGGCCTAAAATTAGCCAAAACAGTAGGAACCAGCCCAGGTTTTTTCAACAAGGGCTGCACAACGGCATGTTTAAAATTTACAGGAACCACTCCTGAGGACAGACTGCTATTAATAACTGTAGTAAATGATGGTTCAATAGTCGGGAAAACCTCTTTAAGAAGTCGAGGAGGGACAGTATCAACCGGAGAACCTGAGGGCTTCAAATGACCAACAATCTCCTGCACAAAGGGCAGAGTCACAGGCTTAAAAGTGTCTAGAACAGCAGAGCAGGGGACAAACACTGAAGGATCGAAACCAGGGGGTAAATAAGTGCTCTGGCAGAAAATACTTTATCAATGAAGAAATGGAGAAAGTTTTCACACACAGCCAGGGAAGCATCAATTGCAACAGTCGGTGGTGCATTCAGAGCAGAATTAATAACCTTAAACAAAACATGAGGCTTGCAGGAGTTCAACAGGACAATATCAGAAAAATATTGTCTTTTAGCCTCTCTCACAGTGGATTGGTAATGGCGCCAGCAATCCTTCAATATTTGAAAAGACACTTGTAATTTGTCCTTTTTCCTCTTTCTCTCAGCTCTTCGACACTGCTGTCTGGAAGCACGGGTGGATTCATTCAGCCAGGGCTCAGACTTAGTTTTAGTCCGTCTGATTTTTAATGGAGCCGCTATGTCAATGGCAGTTTGACAGGTGTCGAGAAACCAAGAGCTCAAAGACTCCGTATCATTATACACACTTTCAGGCATGATGCAGTTTTGACTGAAAGCAGTAGAGAAGTAAGCAGCAGTGGAGGGGTTAATAACTCGGCAAGTGCGAGCGGCAGCACGAGGTTTAACTGTTTGACAGCAAACAGTAGCTTCAAACAATACCGGCATGTGATCAGAGAAAAAAACATGACAGATCTCCAGATTAAAAACAGGCAAGTGTGTGACCACGTTCATGTGTCGGCCCAGTTACAGATTGGACGAGATTAAAAGAGTCGATATTTAGAAAGTCTCTCGCTAATGGATTCTCAGGGCAGCATACATGAATATTACAGTCACCGACAATAAGGACCTGGTCATATTTAGGCATAATATCCGCCAAAAACACAGAGAAGTCCGTTAAAAAGTCTTTGTTAAATTTGGGAGGGCGATAAACCACCGCACACAACACCGTGTGCGACTGACCCAGCTCAAACAGACTCAGTTCAAAGCTGGTGGGAGATGACAGCGATATCTGCTTGCATTTAAAGTCACTCTTAAAAACAGTAGCAATTCCTCCTCCTCGGCCAGATGTCCGGGGAGAATTAAAATAGCAACACCCGTCAGGTAAAAGTTCTGTAAAGACACTGAACTCACCAGCACTCAGCCAAGTCTCGGAGATAAAGAGAAAATCCAGTTCCCGTGATATGAAGAAATCCTTAAGGATAAATGTTTTATTCCCAAGTGACCTGGCGTTAACCAGGGCCATTCTAGCCGGAGCCGGCAGTTCAGGACGAACAGCTGACGAGGAAGCACGATACAGAGGGCGCAGATACTCCAGATTCACTCCGCGCCAGTGGAGACAGGGAGAGCAGGGGCCGAGGGGTTGGAAGGCCACATCGGAACCCGCCACCGTAACCAGACAGGAGGCAACAGGGTCCAGAGAACGTTGAGCAACACACAAGCGAGGACCAGCTCCATATCCACCTCGATCGGGACGTACAAACACCGCCCTCAGCCTCACGAGACAACCGCTACGCTTCCCCCGGCGTCGGTATCTTTTTCGTCGAGATGGTAGAGCAGGAGTGCGGCGGAGGTATGATGGAATATCCGAAAGGAAGGGAGGCTCAGTCCCCCCACCGTAATAATCCAATTTGTGCAGATTTCCAGCCGTTATTCTCAGATCTAGCAGCGTTTCATACAGCGACAGGGTGTTGACAGAATGTACAAGTGTTAGAAACAACAGAAACACATACAACAGATGGAACGGCTGACGGCATGCCTGACACACTGGCGCCATCTTGCCCATCAAATCTTCTCAAACAATTAAGTGTGCAATTAAGTGATTAATCCAGATAAGGCCTTGAGTGAGATGCAGGACTGAAGTGGGGTGACGATAAGGGGAAGTGAGACCTCTTGTGGACACCCAGGAAAAGGAAAAGTTCAGGGGCCCAGGACAGTGCTGACAGAGCAGGAATCCAGGGTGGACCAGGTGGAGCATCACAGCCATGCAGACAAGACAGAAGCCCACCAGAGTGGTGCAGAGGACCACCACAGCCGTGTTGACAAGACAGAAGCCCACCAGGGTGAAGCAGAGGACCACCACAGCCAAGCTGACAAGACAGAAGCCCACCAGGGCAGAGCAGAGGACCACCACAACCAAGCAGATGAGACAGAAGCCCACCAGGGCAGAACAGAAGACCACCACAGTGGAGTCGATGGCACCGGAGAGCAAGTCTGGTCAGGTAAGACTGAAACAGAGAACATGAACATGTTAAGGGTGGCCTCCATGGCCATGAAGAGATGGTAGATAGCCTGCAAAGGTCATGACAGGGCAGGCGGTGAGTTTATAGGTGGCCTCCATAGCTGTGACGAGAGGGTAGATGGCCTCCGAAGGTTCTGCAGCAGTTGCCACCACCTCTGGAGGTTCCACAGCCGTAACAGTTTCCTTGACAGCAATAGAACAGGCTGAGAGAGCATTGCTGGGTACAACAGACATGATGTGACGAGGCTCTGGAAGTTCAGCTGAAACATGACTAGGCTCTGGAAGAACGGTAGTGATTTGACTGGGCTCATAAAGACCAACCGTGACTTGACCCTGTTCACAGAGATCAATGGTGACTTGATTTGACTCATGAGGTTTAACTGTGGTTTTACTTGACTCATGGGTGGTAATGGTGACTTGATCTGACTCTGGGAAGTCAATGGTGACTTGACCTGACTCTGGATAGTCAATGACCAGGGACCTGATCAAGTAGTAACTGAGCAAGCCCAAGATCTTATGTAGCTCACCTACAGTGCTTGGTCACTTGTCCTTCAAAGCTGTTGCAGCAGCTGTGTTGGCTGGGTCTATGCGACTACCTTCTGCAGACACAATTCTGCCCAGGTATCTCACTTCGTCCTTGAACATGTTGAATTTCTGTGGCTTTAATTTAATCCCATGGGTACATAATTTCCTCAGTACTCTCCTCACTGCCTCCACTTCAAATCATCAAATGATTTTGTGAAGACCAAGACATCGTCCAGATATGGCACACAGATTTAATCTCTCATTCCCTTCAAACATTTCTCCATGAACTGCTGGAACGCTGCTGGAGCATTCATAAGGTTAAAAGGGATGCAAATCCATTCAATATCGAAAATGCTTTTTAGTTTTAGTCACATTTTAGTCACTTATAAACTTGATAGTTTTAGTCAAGTTTTAGTCGACGAAATGCAAAAAGGTTTTAGTCAAGTTTTAGTCAATTTTAGTAAAAAACAAAAAAGTAGTCTTTAACAAATTAATTTAGGTTAAAAAGTATCGGAAATGGACTTAGGTTTTACAGGTTGTAACGAGTGTTGCATAAAACAACAGTTAACCTTAAAAGCTTTGCATAATAAACTAGACTTTCTCATTGATGGAGATGCAGTGCTGCCAAGCTGTACTTCATGGTCGCATCGGGCAGAAACCTTTTATCCACATATTTCAAGTTATATATTTTTCCATGAATTGATGCTCTTCTAAAATTTCAGCACATTGCCTATTTTCACCAGTAATCACAGTAATAAAGTAACACAATTTTATATGTATATATGGATGTCAAGAGCTAAGAAGTGTATGTATTTATATAGCCTACACTACACACAAATTATATACAATTAAATTATGCTCATTTTAAATGTATTGTGTAGGCTAGGTATAAAAATATAGGCTTTTAATAATCTTTCAGTGCGCAAACCCATGATAATATGAAACGCTTCAAAACAGAGCGCACAAAGCGCGTATGCACATCGCGGGTGCAGAATGATGTGCTCAAAGCAACATGGAGTCACAGTGTGCTGCGCTGATCAACTGCGCATTTAAAAAAAACGGGCAGCCCCGCCTCGATCTGCAGGCTGCAGCCGGGTGCTTCTCCAAAACAGGCAGAAATGACATGCATTGTGAACGTCAGACTTATAATCATTTTCGTTACGTCTCGTCTCGTCAACGAAAACTCTAAAAACTTCTCGTCATGTTTTAGTCACATTAGAGCCATTTTTAGTTAGTCATCGTCGCGTTATCGTCATAAAAAAAGGTGCGTCAACGAAATCATTTCGTTGTCGTCATTGTTGATGAAAACAACATTGTTTTTCAACATTGTTTTTCAACATTGTTGCTAACTTCCGGTATGTAGCTGTCTTTCCACTGCTCAACATTAATACACACCTGGGAACCTGTGTCCCATAAAGCTTCTGTCTCATGTCCTTGCAAATAGCAGGCCACCAGGCATTGCCTGCCAACTAGGGAGGTTACTGGGGAGTGCTGATTAACTCAGCATTTGGGTGTTATTATGCTGTCTATCTCATGAGGCACAGGGTATTGGGGTTTGGTTTTGAATTGTCATGTTGTGTGTTGTCGGGACGAGCTTGTCTCTTGGGTCACTCCCTGTCCCTTTGGAGCAACCCTTCCCCATTTAACTGGATCTCCCTCGAGTTTCTCTCACCCTGTACTCAGCACCCAGCTGGGCTGAAACTGCTTGCTGTCTGGGTTGGGTCTGGGCTATATAAGGCTCAGGTGTGGCTCAGATTGGGGGATTCTGGTTTACTCAATGCTGAGAATTGGTACCAAAAACCAGTTTTGGCCCAGTTCAGGGCCAGTTAAGGGTGATTAACTGGCTGAGATATGGCCCAATGTGTGGCCCTAGTCTTTAATCCAGTTCTGGGCCACTTCAAGGCCGCCATTCTTTGCGGTACTTGTAAACTAAAGAACTAAAGTTCTAACATTAAAAAGTGCTTAATACCATAATATAATGCTTGACTGACTGATTAAGAAGCTAAGTGTGTGTGTGTGTAAAATAGTATATCACTCTGGCGAGGAAACAAATATTTTTTTGTACCGTGACAACACTACAGGGGTGTTCTTTATACCATTGCCTCTAAAATTATCATCCTTGTGCATTTTTTGGGATCTGCAAAATTGGACGACAGGGTCCAACAGAATTTTAACATTTTGTGATGGCCTCATTGTATGTTATATTGTATTCCTTTACATGGGCAGTATCTAATGGATTTTGTAATTGGAACAATAACTCAAAGACCTCTGGCTCTTTCTTTCTTGTGTACACTGCTTGTCACGGTTCATGAATGCACTGTTTCCTGCTCATCTCATGTTACGTCATGTTGATTGTTTCATGTGGGTGTTACCGCTGATCAGGCCCGTCGCGACAAGGCAGGCAAACCAAGCAATTGCTTGGGGCCCCGAGCTGGCCTGGGGCCCCAAGACAATGACTGGTTAAGAATAAAATGCAACGACACTGTGTGAGCGCCCCTTTGATCGTCAATGCAGTAACATGCATCGGGATCCCCATCAAGGGGGCCCCTCTCAGTAGTCGCTGACAGCAGCCAGCCAACCACGTGATCTCACGTGATGGACTAATATCTGTAAATATTAAGCCGGAACAGTCTATTTAAATATGAATCCTGCATGTTCTGCGTGTGTCTGAATGGAGCAGAAGCGCGACTTCCTTTATTAACACACACTGAAGCGCACGTGACACTCACGGTAATTTCATCGTCTGCTGTCTCACTAAATAAGACGAGAACACATGAACAACATCTCCAGAACTGCTCTGACAGTCACTTCATGAGCATTTGACCGTTTGATTTAAATAAAACTAGTGTCACACTAGGCCGGGGAAGTCGTGGCCTAATGGTTAGAGGGTTGGACTCCCAATCGAAGGGTTGTGAGTTCTAGTCTCGGGCCGGACGGAATTGTGGGTGGGGGTAGTGCATGAACAGCTCTCTCTCCACCTTCAATACCACGACTTAGGTGCCCTTGAGCAAGGCACCGAACCCCTAACTGCTCCCCGGGCGCCGCAGCATAAATGGCTGCCCACTGCTCCGGGTGTGTGCTCACAGTGTGTGTGTGTGTGTTCACTGCTCTGTGTGTGTGCATTTCGGATGGGTTAAATGCAGAGCACAAATTCTGAGTATGGGTCACCATACTTGGCTGAATGTCACTTCACTTCACTTCACTTCATCACATACACAAGTCCTGTTTTAGATGAGTATTTTCCAGAGATGTATTACTATTGTTCAGCAGAATGTACATAGCCTACTACTAAAATTTTTTTTTTAAGGTTTAATCACAAAAAATTTCTTCAATTTTTTATTTTTAATAGTAAATCCCCATTGTTTACCAAAAAATTAAGTTATTTAGTAATTAAGTAAGTAATTTTCAATAATTAAAATATAAATTAAATCAATGTTTTGTGTTTAATGTTTAATGTGCATCTCAGAAAATGCCTATTTAAAACCCCAACTGAATGGCACTTAAATGCACTTAATTCATCTGTCAACTTTATTGTCATTGTTCAGAGTACAAGTACAGACAGAGAAACAATGGATAATAATTAAATGTTTATTTTTGATGTATGCATTGCATTCTATGCATTTAAAAATGAAAAAAAAAAAAAAAAAAAAATCTAAAAAAGGATACTTAGTTGATCATTTTAAGAGACCCAGGAATCTTTTTTCTCTTGCATAATTAATACTAATAAGCAAAGACACATTTTATCCGATTACTCGATTAATTGATGAAATTTTTGGTAGAATACTCGATTTCTAAAACAATTTGATAGCTACAGCCCTAGATGAAAGTGGCATAGCAAATAGCATGCTATACTATTCCACCGTGATAATCTATTTACCAAATGGGGGTTAGGAAAACCACACAATAAATTCCGTGCATCAGACATTAGCTTGGGATGTTTTTAAGCATTGGTAGTGAAAGCAGCTGCCTGCATCCCTTCCCTTCTAATATCAAAATATGGAAATGCTAACATATCTTTAATTTTTCGGTAAACTTTATAATAAGTAAAAATACTGTTTGCTAACAGTTAAACGACAATTAACTAAAGATTAATTAACTATCAATTTACCATCTATTAATGATTGTTATTATAAAGTGTCTACCATCTAACTTAGTTAGCAATTATGGTTTTGGGAAACGCACCCCTGAGCTGTTAATAGTGACCTTTTTCAATACGCTAACAGTGAAATGGTAAAACGATACTTGACAGGTAATTTCAGATATTTTTTTTTTTCAATTATTTTCCCAGCTACACCATCAACTTCATCCTCAACATCAACAGATGCATCACTTCTCAGTGCTGATGTTTCCTCTATATAGCCAAGGTACCACAAGCTCTATAATTATAGCTGATATCATGCACAGCCCAGAGTTTAAACTGATAAGTGTGTGCTGTCATATTATTAGAAAAAAAAAAAACAGTGCAAATCACTATTGAATTCCCACCAAACTATTTTTTCAAGCAGTATTTTCACTGTAAACCTTTTTTTATTTATATAAGTGTGGGTGAACTTAAACTGTATGGCTATGCTGTGGTTCCTGTAGGCTTTGCGTGCGTGCGGGGGTTGTGGGGCCTCTATGTCCATTTTGCTTGGGGCCCCCAAAATCCTTCAAACGGCCCTGCCGCTGATCATCTTGACCAGCGGCAGCTGCAGCTCATTCCACCAGCCTACTTAATGCCCTGTCTTTCGTCGCTTGTTTGTCAGATCGTTGTTTGAGGTCCTCCGTGATTCTTGTCTGTGTCCCAGCCGCTCAGCTACTCCTTGTGTCATGTTCCTGTTCGGTCGTTGTGGACTACCATTCATCTCACGGATCCCTCATCTTCACCCACCTGCGCACTCTATCACCTTCTCACCAGTCTGTGCTGCCATCGAGGTCCCCGCGTCACCCACCATCTACTCAGCCTGACCATACTTCTCTAATAAAGGATCATTTACTTGCAACTTGCTTCCTGTACCTTATGCGATCGTGACACTGCTGTGGCTGCCTCACTTTCCATATCTTCTTGCTCTGCCTCTGTCTCTTCTCTCTCTGTCTCCCTTTATTATTGTCTCAATCTGAATATGTTCTGTCTCAGTTCCATGATCTTCACTTTGATTTATTTGAGTTGACTCTGAGGCAGAATCATCTTAATATAGAAAATTAATAACAAACCTTTTACAATCATATTGTAAATACTGCTGAATGCTAATTTAATTTATGATGCTGTAATTGTCTATCTTTATTCTTCGCACTATACTGTAGCACAGGGATGCTCAAGCTCAGTCCTGGAGGGCCATGATTTTAGCTCCAACTTGCGTCTAACACACCAGTCAGGAAGTCTCTTTTATTATTAAGAGCCTGATTAGCTGTTCATGTGGCTTTAACTGAGATTGAAGCTAAACTCTGCAGGACAGCGGTCCTCCAGGAGCAGGACTGGACACCTCTGCTTGAGCTGCTACTTTCAGCCAGTTTAACAGGCTTACCTGTACCTGTTCGATTTGGCTGATGCTCAGTGGGCTCTTCCTCACTCTCTGAGCTTGCCTCTGCTGCCTCATCTTGAATGAATGTATTAGACATTTAATTGAATATTATACAGCATAAATCTATACATAATACTTTAGGCTACTATGCTAATTTAAAAATCTTTTACAACTTTTTCAGTAGCCAATATTGCATTTAGATTACTATTAATATGATCTAAATTAAATATTATAAATAAAATAAGATACATATTACAGATTACTGGTATCAACTAAGAAAATAGATTATGATGGGTAATGTATAGGAAATTTGACATCTTCACAATAAAAAAAAAATGCAAATTGTAAGCATATTGCATAGTTACTTAGAATAATTTGTTTTATTTGCGATAAAGTGTAGTACATTGAAAGATGCCATGCTGTCACACAAATAAATTATGAACACATGCAAAAACAAGAGAGGACCAGTGCAATATGAACAACTGATTATGTTGTAGTCAATGTCAGTGATGCCAGTTTAGTGATTTCCTCACCGCTTTTGAGATTTTTTTTTTTTTCAAAATCTTATCTAAATTTAAAGACATTCCCACTGATCTATATTTCTATTTCTATATATATCAGTGAACTCACCATTATGATGAAATGTATTGATTTGTAGCATTCATTTGTAGAGTGGAAGTGCAAGTGTGTGTCTCCTCCCCTTTGCTACCGTATTGTTACTCCTGACTAGGAGACATCTCCAGCTCTCTTAAATAATTTAGGAGCTGAAACCTAGTCCTAACACTTCTTATTCTTAAGTCTAGAAATAAGAGTAAAATTATGTCATTCTTAGAATTTTGACACATTTAGGACAAAAATTTTACACTGAGCTGCTTTATACATATGGCTCCTGGGCATTTAATCTTACCACTAAATATCTCATAAATATCAGTAAAACATTTTAGCAAAGAATTTTGTCTTAAAAGCTATTCACAAAGCTGCTGAGACAAACTTGTAAGGAACAGAGAGAAGTCTTAAGCTCAGAGTAAGAGGGCGGGGCTTGACCTCTATGGATGATGTCAACATGCTTACTAACTATGCAGACAGTGATTCGCTGATAGTATAATATAAATATTGTAGATTAAAGATAAAGGTTTAAAAATCCCAGGGCCCATATATATTATATATAATATTATATAATATGATATTAATGGCAAGCAATTAAAAATAATAAAACATTAATAATAATAATTTAAAAAAAAATCTAATCAAAATCATCAGTCTGTGATAGAAAACAAGTCAAGTCAAGTTATCTTGATTTATGGAGTCCTCTGCTGATAATACAAGAGGACAACACTATGGAGCCCCTGAATGAAATGGTGGTGGGATTTATTTTTTTTGCATTCTCTCACAAAACTTTCATGTTCCCTCAAGAAACTTTGCACTTTGTCATAAAAGTATAAAAAGTACTAAAACATTTTACTCAAGTGAAAGTACAAGTACTCAGTGAAAATTTTACTCAATTAAAAGTACCTGGTCAAAATCATACTTGTATAAAATAAAAAAAGTACAACTTTAAATTGTACTCAAGTATTAAAAAATTAGAAGTATACTTTTTTTTTCTGACAGACAATAAATAGGAATGGTAAAAGGGAGAGAAATAAAAAATGCAATGGCACAGGTCAAACAAGTACTTTATATTTAGTTCAATGACAACAAATAAAATTTTGGAACACCAAAAAAAATAAAAATAAATAAATAAATAAATACAGGTGTCAGGGGTGCGTACTGGACAGAGGATTCAGAGTAAAGAAAAGGAGAATCTTTATTCTCGCCACAAAACAAAAAATAACAAACAATAAATGCTCTGGCGCACACGGAGATCTCCGAGCTGGCCGTCACACTGCGGACCACTCCCGCTGCCGGATCTCCGAATTACGGATCCTTTGACAAAAGAACAGAAGGTGAGACTGATACTGAGAATCATGCAAAACATGGACAAAGACAAAACAATCTACTCACGACCACAGACAGAAAAGCAGAGACATATAAGGGAGTGGGGGAATGAGCGACAGGTGGGGAAGAATCAGCTCGTGATCTGCACAACCCCGCCGTTACAGTACCCCCCACCTCAGGGACGCCTCCTGGCATCCCCGGAGGACTCACCATGACGCTGATGAAATTGATCAATGAGAGCGCAATCCAGAATATCGCGAGCCGGAACCCAGCATCTCTCCTCCGGACCATAACCCTCCCAGTCTACCAGATATTGATGACCTCTACCCCTACGCCGAACATCAATGAGCCGCCGTACAGTATAGGCAGGCGACCCCTCGATAAGCCTAGGAGGCAGAGGGGCAGAGGTCAGGGGCTGAAGGGGGGAGCGAAAGGCGGGTTTAATCTTAGAAACGTGGAAAACCGGGTGGATCCTTCTAAACTGAGGGGGTAATTTGAGCCGAACTGACACCGGACTAAGCACTTTGGCTATGATAAACGGTCCAACAAATTTGGGTCCCAGTTTACGTGAGGGCAGTCTGACATTAATGTCCTTAGTAGACACCCGGAGGCCATGAATACGGAAAACGTGATCTAAGACCGTAGTCGCTGTCTCCCTCGCTGACGGCAATTTGGGGAGGGGAATAAAATGGACCGCCTTTGAGAACCTGTCCACCACAGTGAGAACTACCGTCTTGCCCCTAGATGGAGGCAAGCCAGTCACAAAGTCCATCGCTATGTGTGACCAGGACCGTGAAGGGACCGACAACGGCTGAAGTAGCCCTGCAGGGGGTCGATTGGATCCCTTACCCGAAGCGCAAATCGGACAGGCCGACACAAACCGTCGAGCATCCTGCGCCACGGACGGCCACCAAAACCGCTGCTTGATTAACCTACAAGTACCAGTAGCTCCAGGGTGGCAAGCTAGACTAGAAGAGTGGCCCCACTGAAGTACGCTAGTTCGGACTGACTCAGGTACTGACTCAGGCATCCAGTGGGAACTGAAGCATGGCGTTGTGCCACGCGGACCTTGGACTCCACCCCCCAGGTGACCGCAGCCACAACCCGTTCGGGATGCAAAATGGCCACCCGGAGGGTGGGACTAGCTTCAGCCTCAAAAACCCGCGACAGCGCGTCAGGTTTACCATTCTTAGAGCCCGGGCGATAAGAAATGGTAAACCTGAAACGTCCGAAAAATAATGCCCAGCGAGCCTGCCTAGAATTTATTCTCCTGGCGGTGCGAATGTACTCAAGATTCTTATGATCAGTCCAAACGATAAACGGAAATCGCGCTCCCGCTAACCAGTGACGCCACTCCTCCAGGGCCAGCTTGACAGCTAGTAACTCCCTATTCCCAATGTCATAGTTCCGTTCTGTGGGGGTTAAACGATGAGAAAAGAAGGCGCAGGGATGTATTTTCTCGTCCGAAGTTGATCTTTGAGACAAAACTGCCCCCACCCCCACCTCCGACGCATCCAACGCATTATATGGGTGTTAAAGGCGGTCTTCCATTCGTCCCCCTCCCTAATCCGAACCAAGTGATAAGCACTGCGTAGGTCCAACTTCGTAAAGATGGTTGCCCCCTGAAGGAGCTCGAAGGCCGATGACATCAACGGCAAAGGACAATGATTCCCGGCTGGAGAGGATGAGGGACGGATAATGCCTGCTACCAGAGAATAATGTATATACCTCTCCATGGCCTCCCGCTCCGGACCCGACAGAGAGCAAAGGCGCCCCTTAGGTGGAGAAGTGCCAGGAAGCAGGTCAATCGCACAGTCGTACGGGCGGTGTGGAGGCAGAAATGAAGCTCGGGATCTACTGAAAACCGCTCTCAAATCATGGTAAGCCTCCGGTACATCCACCAAGTTAGTCAGCTCCTCCTGCAACACAGAACGAGACAAGACAGGGGGAAAAGCAGCACCCAAACACTGAGCTAAACAGAAAGGGCTCCAAGGACATATTTCTAGCTTTTAAACCCTAATAGGGACAAGTCTAACTATTAAGGATAAAAAAATTATCAAATATGTCCTTTTAAGGATATTGCTCCAGGGACAAGTTGTTGAACCCCAAAAAAATTTCTGAAACCACAAGTCCATGGAAAATAATTAAATGTTCTCTCTTTCACTGCACCATCGCTTCCCTTTTCTTAATTTTCCCCCAAATCTCTCCCCCCCCCCCCCCCCACCCCATCAATCCTGCATTCATTTGATCCAAAGTACAGCAAGAGCAATAATATTGAGAAATATTTCATATTAAGAAATATTTGAGAAATATTTTTTTTTACAATTTAAAACAACTGTTTTCAATTGGGATACATTTTAAAATGTAATTTATTTCTGTTATTAAAAGCTGAATTTTCAGCATCAGTACTGCGGAATTCATTGTCACATGATCCTTCAGAAATCATTCTAACATGCTCATTTGCTGTTCAATAAACATTTGTTGTTGTTATTATTATTATAATTTTTGGTGGGGGGGTCATAGAAATTCTTACTTTTATTTAGCAAGGATGCTTTAAATTGATTCAAAGTGATGATAAAGACATTTATAATGTTACAAAATATTTATATTTCAGATAAATGCTGTTCTTCTGAACTTTCTATTAAGTAACCCTGTTTAATAAAACGTAACAAAAATAATAAATGTTTTTTGAGCAGCAAATCAGCATGAAGGATCATTTGACACTTAAGACTGGTAATAATAATAATTAAAAAACGGCCTTGGTGCTTGCGCGTCTGAACGTTATGACAGCCTGTTGCTTGCTTTCTCTAGGCAGAGATATGCTCAAAAGCAAAGAACACAAGTTGTTATCTTCTCATTTATATTCAAGCGATAAGCCCAGTGAACTGAGGTTTAAGGTAGATTTAGAACAGTGCAGGGGCTTTTCCCTCCAACAAATGATGTTCAAAACTGTTACTAAGCAACCAGCACGTAAGACGGAGCGTTAGGCCTTAACTGACAGCCACTGACGATCGTCTATTTCGATATTATTGCAAAAAAAACAAATTATGAAATTAGTATACAGTTTCTACTTATGGTTTAAGTAGCTGACGAAGGTAACCCGTTAAATAATATCATAATATATGTATTTTTTTTCTATAACGACCTAAGACTAACCAGATAAATGTTTACGTAAGTTAGGCCCACTTAACAAATACATTTTACACAGGCTTACGCTTAAATATTTCTATATTGTGTCAAATACTGACATGAATTAAGTAGTAAATATGTCACTTACAATTTTCTGTCAGTGCTCCCTCCGGTTTCAAGCTCCTGTCGTCTCCTCCTCGACTCCGAGTCCGACCGTGGCAGTTTGAGCAGGAAATGCGCATGCGCAATTAAATGTTCACGCCTACCAAGTGAGTTGTGGGTGGTGTTTTATTTATATATATATATATATATATATATATATATATATATATATATATATATATATATATATATATATATATATATATATTAATCTTTCTTTTTATATTAATCTTTTTATAATTTTGATTTGAGAAATTTTCTGAAATTATTATTATGCAGGAAGTTACATTCATATTTGATCTTTGCACAACAGTGACCACATGATTCAGCTAAACCAGAAGATATCCCTACAGTGAAATGAATGCACGACAAAGAGGTCCTTACAAAATGTAGCCTATTTTTACAGCTTGAAGTTAAGCAATAAAAATAATACATTTAAAAAAATAAATATTTCAAATAATAATGAGTACATTTAATACTTGCAAACTCTTTTTTTATATTTATGGATATTGTAAGTCTTATACAATATTGTTATTGATATGATTATTTGTTTTTGTTGTAAAAAAAAGTTTTTAAACCCTCTAGCATTGTTCATTTACTCTAGTCACGCTCGTATTGTTTGCAGATCGGAGAGAAAAAAATATAATTAAAAAAAAAAAATGTTTTTTTCTTTTTTTTTCTCTCATATTTCTATATATATATATATATGTCTAGTGTGACTAGAGTAAATGAACAATGCTAGAGGGTGTGTATATATATATATATATATATATATATATAAACTCTTACCCTCTTTATATAAACATGGAGTAAAAAAATCCAATGAATTGAGGCATATTGGTGCCATCTGGTGAAAAGAAAATCATCTAAATAACAAGAAGCCTACTTATTTATTTGTTTATTTATTTGTTTAGAAATGTTGATATGCAGTGTCAGTTTTTACATCATGATTTCAGTTAAAACATTTTGTAATAATTATAACATCAAAATTCAAAATATAACAAAAATGAACAGGAATGCTTGATCAGAACTTGATTTATGTGGCTGATGATCTGATTTCTGAACCCACTGAGTCAGAGCCAGTTGCATTTAGTCAGTGTGTTTACAGTCGGTGTTTAAAATCTATGTGTATGTATTTAAAAATGCTTAAGTCAAAGGAAACTTTTAGTGTGTTGAGTTTTAAATCTTAGAATGTTTCAGCAAATGTTTTCCTAGTTTAAGTTGAGTGTTCCGGCTCAATTTAGAGTAAACAGTCTTAATCCTTTGCACACTTGATGTTTCAGAGTTCAGCCCCATTAATAGCGGTGTGATTTTTCCCAAATGGATGATTCTGATACTTTAGGAAGTGCCACAAAAGTTACCAAACTGTGTACCAATTTGATGAAGTAAAAAGTGTAAAACTTTCTAAAACACAAAAATAACTAAACAGCTTCAGGGGTTAAAGAAATGTTATGACTTTACCATATTACTTGAAAGCACTGTCACATGTTAAAATAGAACTTGATTACATTACTAGGTTTTTGGATCCAGAATCGATTTGTCCTCTTCCAAAGACAAGTCGATGGCGAAGAAACAACACTCCTCATCACAGCTGGGAAGATGTTACCCATCAGAATGACTCCCTTGCAGACAGTGAGGAAAACTAGGAATTTTATGATTCTGTTGATGAAATGGACCATGTCGAATATGAGTGGAGTGACATTCAGGGAGAAGTAGAATCTGCTATTGATGACACTGCTGACACAAACTGTGATTCTAATTCACAATTTGAAAAATTTGGGACACCTCTTTACACAGGATCAGAGATAACAATTGAACAGGCTGTACTTCTAATTTTGTCCTTTTCACTGAGGCACAGTTTAACAGCAAGTACTGTGGAAGACCTTTTAAAGCTCTTAAATGTCTTTCTCCCGAGTAGCAACACATTGCCACAGTCTCTCCACCTCTTCCGAAAACTATTCCATGATTAGAGTCTCTAAATGTTCACCTTTTCTGCAAAGTTTGCCGGTCACATCTTTCAAAGAACAACATGCACTGTCCAGAGTGCAATGAGATAAATGACCAACAAAAGAATCTTGTAGAAGGCAATTTTTATATAAGTCTCTCTATTGAGGACCAGCTAAGAGACATTCTTCAAAAAGAAGAGTGTGTATTTCAGCCAGAAGAAAATGGAACAAATGATGTGAGAAAGGGTGAAATGTATCAAACGCTCCCTAATTTCACAGCTAATGACATATCACTACTATGGAACTGTGATGGCATTCCAATGTTTAAGTCTTCACCTTTCTCATTGTGGCCAATCAGATGTGTAATCAATGAACTCCACCCAAATGTTCGTTTCAAAAACATAATACTCGCAGGTGTCTGTTTTGGGCGTGGTAAACCTGAAATGTCCACCTATCTTAAGCAATTTGTGGATGACATTCTAAAAGTTAATTCACAAGGTCTGGAATGGAAGCACCCACATACGAAAAAAAATGTGGTGTCTAAGGTTTTCCCTATCATATGCTCATGTGATGCAGTAGCCCGATGTGTTCTTAAAGGTATACATCAGTTCAATGGTGCATATGGATGTGGCCATTGCTTAAGTGAAGGAAAAACAGTGCCAAAGGGAAAAGGATATTTCAGAGTCTATCCGCCTACTGAGACACAAAAAAGAACCCATGCCAATGTTATTGAATGTGGGCAGATGGCCACTGAGAATGATGTTGACCATGTTTATGGTGTGAAGACAGTATCACCATTAGTCCTCCTGAATCCCTCGACTGGTTTTGACATTGTGGACAGCTTTCCAACTGACTACATGCACTGTGTTCTCTTGGGAGTGACAAAGCAATTCTTGGACTTGTGGTTCAATAGCAAGTACCATGACAGCCCTTGGTACATTGGTACATCACATAAGCATGTGGATCAAAGGCTGCTTACCATCAAACCTCCATCTGATATACCAAGAGTACCACGGACTGTGAAAGTAGCACAAAGGTGGAAGGCTGCAGAATGCCGAAGCTGGCTATTGTTCTACAGTGGACCTGTTCTGTACAAGATTCTTCCAACCAAATTTTTGAAACATTGGCTACTTCTAGTCTCTGCTATTTTTTGATTTCTTAAAGACACAATCACAGAAAGTGACTTGGCAGCCGGAACATCCAAGATAACAAAGTTTGTGCAGGAGATACCAATCACATATGGCTTGTGCCAAATGTCCTTCAATGTCCATCAACTCACACACTTGCCCTTCTCTGTGAAGATGTTTGGACCTCTTTGGTGTACATCTGCATTTTCATTTGAGGGCCACAACCAAAAACTGAAGAGGTTGTGTCATGGAACAAATTACATTCCATCTCAAATTGCACGCCAGTTTAACATACTTCAGTCAATTCCTCAAATACTGAAACAAACTATGACTAACACTGATGTCTCAAGTAGAGTGGACAAACTTGTCAATGACTGGCTAGGTGTTTATCCTCTTGTTGCTAAGGCACAGAAGCTGGAAGGTCTCGTTTTGTTGGGATGTTCTTGACAAAAAGTCCTAAATCAGTGCTCCCAGTCTGTGATCTATCTGACAAAGATGAGTACTCGGCAGAGATATATAACAGAGCCATTGTAAATGGACAACTGTTAACTACAGAGAAATATGGAAAGGAGTACAAACACAACAGTTTTACAGTTCAACTAAGAAATGGTTGCATTGGAAAGATTGAATCAATTGTAAATATTATACATGATCACAAAAACAATCCACTGATCCAAGTTCAGCTTTTACAAACTGCACCTGCTGGTTTTGTGCCTGAAGGATCTCCTTCCCATATAAAAGAAGTGGTGCCAACTGCAACAGTCATGATTGTGAAACCTCTGGAAGTTGTCCGCAAGGTTGTGCACATGAGCTTAAAAAAAACATGCTATGTTGCATTACAACCAAACAACATAGAGCTTGACTGATATACAGTATAGGCCTAGCAAATAGCTCAGCTGATGTTTGGATATTTTTATGGTACTTTAGCTGCATAGTGTAACTGCAACTGCAAATTTATATTCTATATGGATCTGTATAAATTTATATAATTTCTAAAGTGAGATGATTAAAAGAGCTCAGCTGATGTTTGGATATTTTTATGTTACCTTAGCTGCATAGTGTTACTGCAACTGCAAATTTATTTTAAATTGTATTTATATTCTATATGGATCTGTATAAATGTATATAATTTCTAATGTGAGATGATTAAAATTATAATAATGTAAAAATGGTTACTTTATTGCAATTTATTGTTACCTAGAAAAACACCACAACTTATGCAAACATTTTATTGTCAGCATAGCATATCCCAGCTTTAGATAAAAAATAAACTGTGTCACGATGTGGTGTGGGAGAGAAGCACAAGGAAGAAGATAAATAGCAAGTCTTTAATAATCCACATCGAGGTAATTCACAACAAGAAGGTAGAAACACACTTATACATCAATGAGACTGGACAACGAAACACTAAACAGAATTTAACTTATAAGGCGAACGTTAATGAACATAATGACACAATTAACAGGAGACAGAAACTAGATCACACAAGGAACATGGGGAACAAAAACAGTTCTAGGGTGTGGCAGTATGTTTGATCAATTGTGTTAAATTTTACAATACAGATTTAGATGTTTACAGCATGATCTCTCTGTGCCTCTCTCTCTCACTCACACACACACACACACACAATGTTACTCTAAAAAAGTTACTCTAAAAAGTAATTCACTAAATAATTAATAGAATTAAAAAAATATCACAGGACAAAGTAGAATTCAATTTTTTAATTGACAATGTTTAGAAAGAATCCAGTAAGATCCTACAGGACAAAGTGAAAATCCATTAAAATAAATCTGAATATCCAATAGGATTCTAAGAATCCAGTAAGATCCTACAGGACAAAGTGAAAATCCATTTAAAATAAATCTGAATATCCAATAGGATTCTAAGAATCCAGTAAGATCCTACAGGACAAAGTGAAAATCCATTAAAATAAATCTGAATATCCAATAGGATTCTAAGAATCCAATAAGATCCTACAGGATAAACTGAAATTCCAATAGGATTTTTTGACAAGGGATTCCCAAAGAGTGGAATTAACAATCTACAGTGTTAAACAGTACTCATGTTCAGTGTTGTTATATGATATAATTTAACTTTTACACTAAAAGTGCAGAATAAAAAAATTGTCTGGACTCCTCCCCTCAACCGAGGCGGTAAGTTGGATTGTTTTTTCTCTTGATAAAAGTACACTGGAGAAACTATGATTTGGTGGTGAACACATTTAGAAATTACTAACTGCGAGTGTTTTTGTCAGGTTTAGTGTTAAGTTCGTGTTTGTGAGGTGCAGATGTATGTTACAGAATAGTGAAAGTTTCTGCATGTTCTCTCATGCAGTTAAAATTATTTTAAAAAACACTTATTTCAGTAATTTAAATAAGAAAATGTGGTGAAACAATTGTGATTACCCTTAATTATGAGTATGCTGAGATCTGTCTATAAAAAGGGTCTCAAATCATAAACTTTTTTTTTTTTTTTAAGCCTTCATTCTAGGGTCAATTAAACGAAACATTGTGCAATATTCACATGGAGGCCTGAAACAATTTAAGTATTTATTTAATCTGATTATTAAATACATTTGTATTTTTACTTTTAATCAAGTATTACATTTGTACATAATATTAATGAGTAACATGAGTAATAAGGCATCTTTAAATGAACAGTATACTACTTTAGAATAAATGTACACTTGTTAAGAATTTATCTGACTATTTATTATTATAATGTGAAAAGAAACTATAGATAGATTCAGACATATTTCTCCATTAAAATGTAACTTTGTATATCTGGAAGCATTTTAGGTCATTTAACCCAGAATAGCATGCCATATGAATTAACCTTCTTACGTGTGACGTTACCAGGTGCTGTCCATGAGTGTCCAGTGGTGCTGAATTTGTTTATCTTCGATGGTCCAGTTCAACCATACTAATAAACAAATATTACTCTACACAAACATTTGTGTCTTTTTTTATTGCTGAAGTGTGTTGAAATTTGTTCTTCTGCATTCTACTGTAGGGATGCAAATTTACTTTCCCTTCATCATGAGATGTATTCATTTCACCATTGGTGTAAAAAGGCTTTAATATTTGCCAAAATTATAACTTATTTATTTGAAAAACAAACAAGCAAGTCCTGTCCAGATTTAAATAGTAATGCAGAAGTAATGTAACAAATTACTTTCCATAAAAAGTAACTAGGTAATGTACTTAGTTACTTTTTCCATGGAGCAAAACAATATTGTATCGCATTAGTTTTAAAAGTAACTTTTCCCAAGACTCATGAATTGATAATTCACTCTAAGCAGGGGTGCTTCACTGCATTATGTGTGAAAAAAGCAGTTTTCATTATAGAAGCACTTCAGAAATAGTTGATTCATCCGGAGTCAAAATAATCAAAATGAAGGCCTGGTCGAGTGCTGATGGGTTGGCGATATGGATATGTTTCCAGTCAAAAAGGCCTATTACTCGTGGGATTCTGGCAATGGCATGAAAGCACTGATGCTCCTCCATCACTTTGTGTCTTGTGAAAGGTGTGCAGATATGATATGTACTAAATGGCTCTGCAGACAGCGTTGTCATTGATTTAAATTCAATTCAATTAAATTTATGCATTTACAGTGCATTCAGGCTAACAGTTTTTACCTAAGCACAACTATTTAATTAGCACAACTACTCACTGTATCGCTGCCATAGTTTGAGCAAACTCTCCACCACAATCATTCCCTTTATATAGACTCCTAAACATTTACTGACTAATGGTGTGCCAGCTGATGTACCTGTGGATAATAAAATTAAACAGCTAACAACAATCAGTCTAATATCAACTGTATTCATTGCATGAAAACACGTCTGTTAGCCTAAATGAACACCGGGTGTATTACAACTTCAGAATTATATTCGTATAGACTGAGATGTAAAGAACTGTGACTGACACAGATGTCAATATGCAAATTAGGGGAAAGAAGTGGGCAAATACACAAATATAGAGGAAGTAAAAGACGAAATAGGGATTTTTAGAGTAGTAAACAAATAATATGATGCTAAATGAGTGATGAGAGCAGATATAATAATCATCTGTTTGAAGCTGCAGACAGAAACTTCAGACTCAGGACAGAAACACACGACCTCTAAAGTAAGAATAATTCATAAGTTCATTCTTTAAATAGAATTAGACTTGTTAGTTTATTGATAGTAAATGCTGCTTTTTTTTTTATAAGTACATGTTCAAGTTTTATTCCTAGATTTCAATATTCAAAGCATTTTGAGTTTTTCAAGTATTTTTCTTCCTCAGAAATGGACCAAACTCTGTATTTCACTCTTCTTCTCATTGGTGAGTGTGTTTGTGGTTTTATTCATGATTTCTAGTTTCATTAGGTTTGATCCTGTTATGAAAAGCATTAAAGCAGCGTCTCTCTTTCACAGCTCTCTGCTCCGTATCTGAATGTGTTCAGCGTCAGTATCACTTTATAAATGAGAACAAGACCTGGACTGAAGCTCAGAGATACTGCAGAGAGAAATACACAGATCTGGCCACCGCTGACAACATGAACGACATGAACGAGCTGAAGAAGAGTGTGAATGATGGAAGTGTTCAGGATGTCTGGATTGGGCTGCAGAAGACGGGTCGTGATGAATGGCAGTGGTCTTCAGGTGAACCTGCGCTGTATCTGAACTGGCTCCTGGACAACCAGAAAAGAAAGATTGTGGTATGATGAAAAACTGAAAATTTGAGGATTTGCCATGTAGTGATGAACGACATTTCATCTACAACAACAGTGAGTGTAGACATTTACAATTACAGTATAACAACAATTCATTTATAGATGTACATTTAAAGATTACTTTTTAATGTTATTGTAATTTTCATTGATTTCTAAATGACTAATCTACTGTCCAAGTAAATGTTTCTGGGACTAGTCAACATTTAGCTGCGGTGTAACAATGTCCTCTGTTTGATCATTGTCCTTTTTTATTTTTTTATTAGTTTTTGTAAAAAATAGGCTAACGATTGCGTCATAACCACTCGACTCTCTGTCGCATTACCGTACAGACAGGAGGAGAAGCTCGCAGGCAATTAACTTAATATGGCGTACTGGCGTTACATTTTAAAATACTATACAAAATAATTAATCAGAATACTTACTCCTGCTCACTCACGACAAAGAACTCCCCGTCTCTGCAAGATTAACGATGGCAGTTTGCACGCACAGCTACTAGAAGATTTACATCTGTCAGACAGGTTGCTGACGTCATCAAGCTTAGTTTGAGTCTGCGCGTCAGAAACGGAAGTACTAAAAAATGCTAAAAATGGGCTTCACTTGTCTCAATTGAGTTCCAATGGGGTCGCTGTGTCCATTTCTTTTACTGTCTATGGATTCAGCCAGTTGAACAATGTGACGCTAAGAGTCCTCTCTTGAATCCAGAGATTTGGAGCCGATTCGGTGTAGATCGATAGCTCGGTGGTTAGTAACTGTCGGCTCGCGGCGGGCCGTCTTTTAGAGTGTATTGGAAACCCGTGCCAACACAGATTTACTATATTATTATTTTTTTGTTTATCCTACTTACTTCAGCCGCTACGGGCAATCATCCCTATAATTGTTATCTCTGCAAGAATATCAAAATCATGCAATGAGCAAGTTTTATTGTTAAGCGTTTATTAGACACTTAATATCACGTCAGTTTGTGCTTTCAGAATCGGCGAATCTGCTGCCGTCGTTCCAGCACTTCTGCAGCGGAGACCTAAACCAGGAAGTTGGTCACCAGATAACACGGTAACCAGTTAAACCGTAACACCGGTAGTACCGAGGACCCACTTAACCCGGTTCTTGACTCACACAGCGCTATGATTTCCGCGAAGCAGAAAACGCTTACGGAATCTCAAAATCCAGTCTTGATAATGAAACTTACATTTTAATATGGACAGTCACGGAATGTTTCAAAGTTAGCATAAATTAATCAAATCAAATCTCCATATGGACCATTATCTTTAAATGTTAAGCTGCAAAAGTTGGTTGAAATACAAATCCTGCGTGTCCTGCGCGTCTCTGTGTGAATGAATGAATGGTTTGTTTACTACATAGACTGAAGCACGTTACGCTTGCAGTAATATCAGCATCTTCCGTCTCGATGAGGACATAAACACATAAACAACATCACCAGAACTGTTCTGAGTCACTTCACAAGCATTTTACCGTTTCATCTGAGTAAAACCAGTGTCAAAATAAAAGTAGCCCGTGAAAATAAAAGTTCATTTTTAGATAAAGGCATTGTGCTAGATATTACTATTATTTAGTAGAATGTATGTGATACTGCTACTACTGTGAAAAAAAAAAAAAAAAAATTATTTTTTAAAGAAATAAATCAAAAAAATATTTTCCATGTTTAAAATTTAAATGTTTACATTTCATTAATTAAAAGACAAATTAAATTTGGGTGAAAATTGTTTACAACATAATTGTAAATACGTATAAAGAATGGTATTGGTTTTAATTTTAGTGATAAAAAAAAGTTTTTTTAATTTTTTTTATTAGAATATTTTTGTGTTTTACCGAAATTGGTACCGAGAACCGTGTATTTTCACTGGTATCGGTACCGAATACTGAAATTTTGGTACCGTGACAACACTACTATCTAGATTGTGTATCTAGACAGAGAATATCAGACACATTTCTACTGAAACAGAAACATATGATGGTATTTTATTTTGGATGATGAGAGTCTTTCTAACATTATAAATGGACCTCATGGTTATAAATACACAATATGAGCAGATTAATGGAGTCTGGTCTCTGTTGCTCATGTCTGCTGTGTCTCATCTTCACCAGCAGAGACCTCGGCTCTGAAGAGGAAAAAGAAGGGCAGGAATCTCTCTTTCCTCTTCATCGTGTCTTTTTTATTTTTATTTCAAAAACTCTTCTCACAATAATCACAAGTATTCTATCATCTCACACAATGGTGCCTCAAACTGAGGTTTTAAGAGTTAAAATGTTAATTAAATAATGTTTATAAGTATGTAATTCTGTTAAATAAGGTTCATTTTTATATTGACTGATACTGACTGACGTAAGTCAGATGTAAGTATGGAAATTAATGGAAAGAGATATACACAAATATAAAGGAAGTGAATATGAAATAGGGGTTTTTAGACTAGTAAACAAATAATGTGATGCTAAATGAGTGACGAGAGCAGATATAATAATCATTACACAGTTTGAAGCTGAGGACAGAAACATCAGACTCAGGACAGAAACACACAACCTCTAAAGTAAGAATAACTCACAAGTTCATTCTTTAACTAGAATTAGACTTTGAGAGGTTAATATTATTTGATTTGGTGTGAATCCTGTCATGCCGCTAAGATGTTTATTTATTATTATTATTATTTATTATTATTCATAATGTTTTACTCTAAGATGAAAATGAGTGTATTTGATTTCTTCCTCAGAAATGGACCAAACTCTGTATTTCTCTCTTCTTCTCATTGGTGAGTGTGTTTGTGGTTTTATTCATGATTTCTAGTTTCATTAGGTTTGATCCTGTTATGAAAAGCATTAAAGCAGTGTCTCTCTTTCACAGCTCTCTGCTCCGTATCTGAATGTGTTCAGCGTCAGTATCACTTTATAAATGAGAACAAGACCTGGACTGAAGCTCAGAGATACTGCAGACAGAAATACACAGATCTGGCCACCGCTGACAACATGAACGACATGAACGAGCTGAAGAAGAGTGTGAATGATGGAAGTGTTCAGGATTTCTGGATTGGGCTGCAGAAGACGGGTCGTGATGAATGGCACTGGTCTTCAGGTGAACCTGCGCTCTATCTGGATTGGGCTCCTGGACAACCAAATCTTGGTGCAGAAGAATGTGTTATGATGTCAAATGGACAATGGCATGATGAAAGATGTAGCACACCCCTAACTTTTATTTGCAATTCCTCCATTAACAGTAAGTGCATCTCCCTACAATGGCAACAAACATTAATGTATAAAAAGAAGCACAGAGTTTTTGACCCTGCTCCTGGAGGTCCACTGCTCTGTGAAGTTTCTATCCAACCTGCTTCAGCTTGTGTTATCAGCTGATCCTGAAGAGCTTGATTTGCTGGTTCTGGTGTGTTTGATTAGGGTTGGAGTGAAACTCTGCAGGACTGTGACTCTCCAGAACAGATGTTGTCCACTGCTGTACACCGTTCTGACACAATACTAATCACTTCTACATTTTAATGTGGTCATACATATAAACGAGCTGAAGTCAGTTTCTGTAGAGACAAACTAATGTTGGCCTGGAGAGAGAGAGAGAGAGAGAGAGAGAGAGAGAGAGAGAGAGAGAGAGAGAGAGAGAATTTAATTGAACACATATTGATTTTTTTGTCACTTTGGAGAAATGGGAAAATCTGCGATTAGAGCATAACTGTTTTGGCAAGTGTTTCTTAATCATAATTCATAATTTATTTATACATTTATTTATAATCAATAATTATTTAAATTATAAATTTATAAATGGGGATGTCTAGTGTAGTAAATCAAGATAACCCTTTATTCAAGTATTATTAAAACTGTGTTAAATATTTTATAACACACACACATACAGTATATATATATATATATATATATATATATATATATATATATATATATATATATATATATATGGTTTTGTATTTTGAAAAATATAAAATAATAATATAATTTTTTATGGTTTAATCAAACATGTAGGGTCATTAATAACTAATAGCACCTCCGGTCATCAGTTTTGGACACTACTGAATGGAATTCTGCCTCTTCTTGACGTTTACGAACAAAACTCTGGTTCAGTTCTTGTCTCGTCAATGTTAATTTATTGTTTTAACTTTTACCCATATTACAATATTTTGTTTGGAGATTTTTATTGTCAGAAATTTGTCTTTTTAAGTAGAGGTTTCAAAACAAATGCAAATTTGTGATCACTAGCTTCAGAGTCTGTGATAAACCTCCTGAACACGTGAGCTGTGAGATACATTCAGCTTTCAGTATCTCAACACAAAATCAGTCTTTAAATGATGTGTTTCTGATGATAACCATGAAGCAGCTTAAGAATAATGAACAAACTGATTGATGAATCTGTTTTCATCTGTTTTTCTTAAAGCAAACACAGAACTTGTCTTTGTCGATCAGCCGAAGAGTTGGAGAGACGCTCAGAGTTACTGCAGACAGAATCACATTGATCTGGTCAGTGTGAGGAACCAGAACGAGAATCAACAGATTCAGAAGATCATTAGAGATAATAACTCATCTGAATCACTGATCTGGATCGGTCTGTTCAGAGGCTCATGGCAGTGGTCAGATCAGAGTGACTCTTCATTCAGAGACTGGGACACTGGTGAACCTGATAATAATGGAGGAAATGAAAACTGTACAGCTGTCAAACACGACTCTCAGGGACGATGGTTTGACATCTCTTGCACCAATCAATATCCTTTTGTGTGTTATGAAGGTGAGTAGATCTTCACTAAACACACACACTCCATCATCACCTCCAGATCTCTTAAAGTTCACTCTACATGTCTGACATGACAAATTCATCCCCAGTGTTTGTTCTGATGTTGTTTTTGATCAGTCTCTCTCTAGTTTCTGCTTGTGCTTGTTTTATCTGCAGATCCTGAACTGATTGTGATCAGAGAGAATGTGACGTGGTCTGAAGCTCTGAGATACTGCAGACAGAATCATGTGGATCTGGTCTCGGTTCATTCAGAAGAGATGCAGCGTCGTGTGATGAACGTGGTTAAACGTGCGTCTACTGCGGAGGTGTGGTTGGGTTTACGTCACTCCTGTATTTTGGGCATCTGGTTCTGGGTGAGTGAAGATACCATGTGCTATCAGAACTGGGCTCCAGGGAACGGCACATCAGAGGAGGACTGTGAACACACAGTGAGATCTGGAGCAGTTCAGTCTGGAGGAGATCAGCGCTGGATCAGCCTTCCTGAGACTCACAAACTCAACTTCATCTGCACAACTTATGAAGAGTAAAGAACATGTGAATGCCTGTATGTTTATTTCCTTTATCTTCCTATTTCCAGGTGTGAAGGTTAAATTTATGTGTACTATTTTTCTACAGATAATGTTATATACATAGTTCATGCAATCTTTCAGTAATATATTACTGAGCTGTGAAGTGTAGATGGTCTGTATTTCTCCAGGTGGATGAATCAGTGTAGGTGGTGTTTGGTTAAGGGCTTAGAGTTAGAACTGCTGTTTTTAATGTGTTTGCTTTTACAAACTCTTTCAAAATGTACTTTTGTGTTATTCAGTAACGGCAGAATTTTAAGACATTCATCTGCCAGTTTAATTTTATTAGGGGTCCATTAACACATCATATTTATATCATTAGATACATTTTTGTATTGTTTTCTTTTAGCTTAATAATGAGAAAATGTGCTCTAATCAAAGTAAAAATAAATTAATCAATGTGACGGAAGTGGAAGTGTGTATATATATATATATATATATATATATATATATATATATATATATATATATATATATATATAATTTTTTTTTGTATGATGGTGTGGTTACTTCTCTCTTATGTTTAAATATTTTATGTATTATAAATGTACATTAACTTTAGTAAACACTTTTTTGACTGAGATTGTGTGAGCTCTGTGTTTCTTAGCAGAATTATTTCAGGGTTATTGTTAGAAAGGAAGAAGTGAAGGTAGGGTATACAATATATTGTGTTTGGCTCCATGAACTTAGGATCAAAGCTTGATCTGACAAATGATGATCACTATCATGATACAAACAAAGTCTAGTTGGATTGGTTTGGTTTTGTCAACTCAAAACTCCCATCATGGTTATGGTCCTGGTGCCTGAAAACGTTTTTTAATTTTACTGTCACCCCGTCCCGAATACGGGACACCTAGGTTTACTTCACTGTATTACAATCAAATCTAATGTAATCTTGTCAAACTATATACATGGTTGGAAAGGTCTAAGACTCCAAAATATATATTTTAGCAATGTTTTTTTGTAAAATATTATGTAGGTAAAGTAATAGATTAATTTATGACAAGAGTGCACCCTCAAAAATCTACGTTATAACAGGAGTTTTGACCTTGGTTTAAAAAAAAAAGACTTTCTTGTTGCCTTTTTCTCTATCACATCTTAGAAATCATCAGAAATTATATATCGACTGAAAACTTAAAATCTCAAAATTCATCCTTTAAAACCCATTTTAAAATCAGACATTGCATTACCATGTAAACGGTACATCAATATCATGTTACGAAATGTTTTCATTCATGAATTATACAAATTTAAGTTTGGATCGTGCAATATAAAGTCTATAAATGTTCAAAAAGGTGAGTGACAGTTAAGGGGTTAATCTTACTTTTAGGGATGAATCAAAAACACAAAAAGGTTCTGTTGGTGTTTGAACCCCTGAATATTAAAAAGAAAAGTATATACATGTATGACTTAATAGTTCATGTTTGCGTTCATATATCTGTTTCAGGGTTTGACAGAGAAACACTTTGTTGTTCATTGACGCCATGAGCGGGCAGCAAACGGAAAACACAAATGAGGAGAGATAAGATAAAGTTAACATTTAACCACAGACCAGGATGTCAATATCTTGTTGTTGAATGATCCTTGAATACTGGCAGCTTTCATATAACTCTTAACAGTATTTTCTGTCCTCTTGATAAAACATTCAGACATTCATGCATTGTAAGGAGGGTGTGAAAGACTTACCTAGTTGTCTAGTCTTATTCACTTAAACACAAATACAGTGCACTGAAAAATATATAAAAATAAACACCAGATGATTTCTATGTATGGCACCATTTTGGTCACTTTTGTAATCAAGCCTATGGAAGGATATTCCGGACATTTTTTAAAAGGAATTGTAGATTGTACTTTTCATATGTGGACACAAAATTGTGACATAATCCAAATGCAAATTTAAAATGAAAAAGCAAAGTCCATTTGCAACTTTATTTCCCATATCTTATGTGTTATATTTAAATAACAATATTAATTACCAATAGGGCTGCACAATATTGGAAAAAAACTGACATTGCAATATACAGTATGTGATATATTTTGTGATCTGTATAAATATGGGAAAATTACTCTTGAATCCATTGCTGCCAGAACAATTAACAGAGACACACTACTGCAACACTGTATACACTGTAATCAGTGAGTACAAATTGAGAAATGTAAATAACATCAAGTAAAAAAACACATCAAGAAGAACAAAATAGTGAAATAAAGCAACTGAAGTCATCAACCTGGTACAACAAATAAATATTTAATTCTAAGAACAACTGCCTTGAATGTGCAGCAAAAGACAACTTGCAAAAAAGTAGATCTGTTTTTGAAAATTAACTCCTCGTGACGAGGGCACCCAGTGGGATGGGTCCTCACACATTTTATGTTTCTAAATGAAACATGGCTTGAAGACAGCTGCAATGCAACAGTCCTTAATGAAGCAGCCCCTCCTAACTTCACATGAATGTCTGCAGGACTGTTAGGAGAGGTGGAGGTGTAGCTGCACTATTTAAAGATATCTATCAATGCAAGCAAGTGTCATTTGGTCAGTATTTGTCTTTTGAATATCTAGGGGTTGTGCATGATAACGGTTCTAAACACTTTTGACCTGATTCAGCATGTGCATGGACCCACACACAAAGGTGGACACACTCTAGACTTAATCATCAGTAGGGGTCTAAACATTTCATCCATTGTTACTAAGGACATAGCACTATCTGATCACTTCTGTATTTTCTTTGATATATTGATCTCTGCTACCACTGAATCTAGATCTGTCTCTGTCAGAAGGAGATGCATTAACGAGAACACAAGTGTACTATTTATGGAGGCTATATCTTTAACACCAAGCATTTCTGCAGACTCTGTTGATATTCTCCTTGATTCCTTCAACTCAAAAGTTAAGAATGTTATTGATGATATTGCTCCAATAATAGTCAGTAAGAAAACAAACAGACAGAAATCAGTTTGGAGAAGATCAACAGCAGTTCAGACTATGAAAAGACAATGCAGAAAAGCAGAGCGGATGTGGAGGAAGACAAAACTTGAAATTCACTATAGCATCTATAAAGACATCCTTCATGCTTGTAATGCGAAACTAGCCACAGAACTTCTTCTCAAACCTTATAAACAGTAACTTAAATAACACTCATACTCTTTTTTTTGCCACTGTTGAGAGACTGACAAACCCCCCAAGTCAGATTCCCAGTGAAATGCTCTCAGATATCAAATGCAATGAGTTTGCACCCTTCTTTTCTGAGAAGATCATCAATATCAGGAAGGCCTTTAGCACATCCTCAAGTAATGCGGAGGTCAGACATTGACTCCCTCTGCCAATGCATTGATGAAATTAATAGTTGGATGTGCCAGAACTTTCTTCAGTTAAACAAGGAAAAAACTGAAGTCATTGCATTTGGAAACAAAGATGAAGTTCTCAAGGTGAATGCATACCTTGACTCTAGGGGTCAAACAACTAAAAATCAAGTCAGGAATCTTGGTGTGATTCTGGAGACAGACCTTAGTTTCAGTAGTCATGTCAAAGCAGTAACTAAATCAGCATACTATCATTTAAAAAACATCGCAAGAATTAGATGTTTTGTTTCCAGTCAAGACTTGGAGAAACTTGTTCATGCCTTTATCACCAGCAGGGTGGACTATTGTAATGGGCTCCTCACCGGCCTTCCCAAAAAGACCATTAGACAGCTGCAGCTCATCCAGAACACTGCTGCCAGGATTCTAACTAGAACCAGAAAATCTGAGCATATCACACACCAGTCCTCAGGTCCTTACACTGGTTTCCAGTTACATTTAGGATTGATTTTAAAGTACTTTTACTCGTCTATAAATCACTCAATCAATCAATCAATCACCTTTATTTATATAGTGCTTTAAACAAAATACATTGCGCCAAAGCACTGAACAACATTCATTTGGAAAACAGTGTCTCAATAATGCAAAATGATAGTTAAAGGCAGTTCATCATTGAATTCAGTTATGTCATCTCTGTTCAGTTGAAATAGTGTCCGTTTTAATTTGCAATCAAGTCAATGATATCGCTGTAGATGAAGTGACCCCAACTAAGCAAGTCAGAGGCGACAGCGGCAAGGAACCGAAACTCCATCGGTGACAGAATGGAGAAAAAAACCTTGGGAGAAACCAGGCTCAGTTGGGGGGCCAGTTCTCCTCTGACCAGACGGAACCAGTAGTTCAATTCCAGGCTGCAGCAAAGTCAGATTGTGCAGAAGAATCATCTGTTTCCTGTGGTCTTGTCCTGGTGCTCCTCTGAGACAAGGTCTTTACAGGTCTTTACTCAATGACCTAGGACCGAAATATATTGCAGATATGTTCACTGAATATAAACCTAACAGAGCACTCAGATCACTAGGATCAAGTCAGTTAGAAATACCAAGGGTTCACACAAAACAAGGGGAGTCCGCCTTTAGTTACTATGCTGCCAGCAGTTGGAATCAGCTTCCAGAAGAGATCAGATGTGCTAAAACACTAGTCACATTTAAATCTAGACTCAAAACGCATCTTTTTAGCTGTGCATTTATTGAATGAGCACTGTGCAAAGTCCGAACTGATTGCACTATATTTTCACTATTTATTTTATTTTATTTTATGTAAAATCATTTTCTGTTTTAAATTCATTTTAAATAAGTAATTTTTTAAATAATTTTAAAATTAACTAATAAAAGTTTGTTTTAAAATAGCTTGTTTCATTCTTTTTATTATAATTTTTTTTATTATTATTATTTTATTTTATTTTATGTAAAGCACTTTGAATTACCATTGTGTACGAAATGTGCTATATAAATAAACTTGCCTTGCCTTGCCTTGCCATGTCTGTAGGTCCAGTGCAGAGGTTGTGGAGCATGCAGGCTGACATCATCAGCATGACCACCACATCCAGCCTGGTGTTTTGCAGATCTCTCATTCTCCTCCACTTGCATTTGATCGTGCCAAAAGATTACAGTACATGAAGTCAGCTCACACACAGGAAACAGGAGGTAGGCTCTGCATTATGGGCAGTTACTTACCTGCCAAAAGCTTGTTCCACCACAACATGTCCTTTGCAGATCTGTGTGTTCCCCTGCTGATCCTGGGTGGTCAGGGCCCCATTGTCCCACTTTGGTGCGATAACAAATGGGTATTTGCGACTAATGTAGGCACTGTCGCCGAGTAGCATGTACCTTAAGATAAAAGGACAGATTCCCAGGGTGGGAAATGTAATTTTTTTCAGAGCAGCTAGAAAATTTGAAGAAAGTGGGCTTCTGGCTGTATTGTGAGCAGTTTTGATAGAAAGGTGGGCAAACTGATACACCAATTTCAGGACTAATTAAAGCTGCGAGCAGCGATGAATGGGCCCTTGCACCCGGGCTCACCCGCAGAGAGTGGCTTTAGTAAAATGTGAACAGTGAGAAATATGCATTTAAAGTCATAAATATAAGTGGAATATATCAAAGTATATTCCATATATGCAGACTGTGGTGTGAAAGGTTACATTAGCAGTTCAGAAAAAAAAAACACATAAGCAATGCATGGTGCTTTATAAGGCGCTGAATAATTTTTGGTCCCAATTTTATATATAGATAAAGAGATAAAATATGTTTATCTATCTATTTCACTAGTAGTTCACTGTTTGAAGATTCAAGAGCAGTGAGTCATTTTTCTTTCATTTTCTTGGATTAACATTACAGCAGCTAGTAGCTAAATTAGGCGCGGTCACTTTAAGAGACGATGAACGCATCCAATATAATTTTTTTCCTCAACTGTTTACTTTCACTTAAGAAATAACCGACAAATAACTGAAAAAAAGCATACTTGTGGACGAGTCAGTCTTTTGTTCGTTATCTGGCTCGGCTCAGTGTTCATCTTCAGTTCTCTCTTCACAGCAGTTCAGTCAGTGTACTGTTTGAGTACATGCATTACTCCGGGATATTGGTTTGTTTGAACTCAGAGGGAGTGTCAGCTACGTAAAAAAAGTTAACAGCTTAAGTCATTTGTGAATTAATGCTTATTGGAGATGCGAACCATTTCAAACGATTCAGTTCGATTTGGTGAACTGTTTCAAGAAGATCCGGTTACATCAAATGAATTGTTCGTGAACCGGATATGCAGGGGCGGATCTAGAAAAATATTGATGGGGTGGCGAGAAGGGGGCAGGAATTTTTGAGGGGTGGCAACATATGGCATAGAGGTGCTGGTTATTTAATTAGAATATTTTCAACAAGCTGAATTATTTCACTAATTCCATTCAAAAAGTGAAACTTGTTTATTATATTTATTAATTACACACAGACTGATACATTTCAAATGTTTATTTCTTTTAATTTTGATGACTAAAACTGACAATTAAGGAAAATCCCAAATTCAGTATCTCAAAAAATTTGAATATAACTTAAGACCAAAACAAAGAGAGGATTTTTAGAAATCTTGGCCAACTAAAAAGTATAAAAATGAAAAGTATGAGCATGTACAGCACTCAATACTTCGTTGGAACTCCTTTTGCCTGAATTTCTGCAGTAATGTGGCGTGGCATGGAGTCGATCAGTCTGTGGCACTGCTCAGCTCTTCTGCATTCTTGGATCTGGCATATCACATTTTCCTATTTACAATACCCCACAGATTTTCTACAGGGTTAAGGTCAGGCAAGTTTGCTGGCAAATTAAGAACAGGGATACCATGGTCCTTATACCAGGTACTGGTAGCTTTGGCACTGTGTGCAGGTGCCAAGTCCTGTTGGAAAATGAAATCTGCATCTCCATAAAATTGGTCAGCAACAGGAAGCATGAAGTGCTCTAAAACTTCCTGGTATACGGCTGTGTTGACCTTTGACCTCAGAAAACACAGTGGACCAACACCAGCAGATGACATGGCACCACAAACCATCACTGACTGTGGAAACTTTACACTGGACCTCAAGCAACTGGACCTCCTCTCTTCCTCCAGACTCTGGGACCCTGATTTCCAAAGGAAATGCAAAATTTACTTTCATCACAGAACATAACTGTGGACCACTAAGCAGCAGTCCAGTCCTTTTTGAAGCAAGACGCTTTTTGATGGTGTCTGTTGTTCAAGAGTGGCTTGACACAAGGAATGCGAAGCTGAAACCCCCGCCGCCTCCGCCTCCTCCACCGACTCTTACAGCGGACGACTTTTTCAGCTTTCTTCACAAATAAGACAAGATCCATCAGTGACCAATTCTCCACACCGCAGACCGAGGACAACTTCACAATGACGGATGCACACTCTTTATCCTCCTTCTCCCCACTCTCAGAGATGGATGTCTCCAAAATTCTCCTGTCCAATCATCCTACTACTTGTCCACTTGATCCAATCCCCACTCACCTCCTTCAAGCGATCTCTTCTTCAGTCATACCTTCACTTACTCACATTATCAACTCCTCTCTTCACTCTGGAACATTTCCCTTAGCATTCAAGCAGGCTCGGGTAAGCCCACTGCTCAAGAAACCATCTCTAAATCCAGCGCTTCTTGAAAACTACAGACCGGTATCCCTTCTTCCATTCATTGCAAAGACACTTGAGCGAGCTGTGTTCAACCAGCTTTCTATGTTCCTTGGACAGAACAACCTCCTGGACAGCAACCAATCTGGCTTCAAAAGTGGCCACTCAACTGAGACTGCTCTGCTCTCGGTTACTGAAGCCCTGCGACTAGCAAGAACAGCTTCAAAATCCTCGGTACTCATCTTGCTGGACCTGTCTGCTGCTTTTGACACTGTTAATCACCAGATTCTCTTGTCCACCCTCAGAAAGATGGGAATCTCTGGAACTGCTCTCCTGTGGGTTAAGTCCTACCTCTCTGACAGATCCTTCAGTGTGTCTTGGAGGGGTGATGTTTCAAAGTCACACCACCTTGCTACTGGGGTTCCTCAAGGCTCAGTACTTGGACCACTTCTCTTCTCCATCTACATGACATCTTTAGGATCTGTCATTCAGAAGCATGGCTTTTCTTATCACTGCTATGCTGATGACACCCAACTCTACTTCTCATTCCAGCCAGATGACCCGACGGTAGCTGCTCGCATTTCAGCCTGTCTGAGTGACATTTCTAGCTGGATGAATGACCATCACCTTCAGCTTAACCTTACAAAGACTGAACTCCTGGTGATTCCAGCTAACCCATTGATTCATCACAACTTCTCTATACAGCTGGGCTCGTCAACCATAACTCCTTCGAAGACAGCCAGAAACCTAGGTGTTGTGATGGATCATCAATTAAGCTTCACTGACCACATTGCTACAACGACCCGGTCCTGCAGGTTTGCCTTATACAACATTAGGAAGATTAGACCCTTCCTGTCAGAGCAAGCAACCCAACTTCTTGTCCAAGCTCTTGTTCTCTCCAGACTGGACTATTGTAATGCTCTCCTGGCGGGCCTTCCTGCATGTACTGTCAAGCCTCTGCAAATGATCCAGAATGCAGCAGCGAGGGTTGTCTTCAATGAGCCAAAAAAAGCTCATGTTACTCCTCTCCTCATCAGGTTACACTGGCTACCAGTAGCCGCTCGCATCAAATTCAAGGTACTGATGCTTGCCTACAAGACGACCACTGGCACGGCACCAACTTACCTAAACTCACTGGTTAAATCCTATGTGCCCTCCAGAAGTTTGCGCTCTGCAAGTGAACAACGCCTTGTGGTGCCATCCCAAAGAAATTCAAAATCACTCTCACGGACCTTTTCCTGGACTGTGCCCAGCTGGTGGAACGACCTCCCAATCCCAATTCGTACAGCTGAGTCTTTACTAATTTTCAAGAAACGTCTAAAGACTCATCTTTTTCGCCTGCACTTAACCTACTAACACCAGTACTTTTCCTTTTCTTGTCTTTGTTCATTTAATTAAAAAAAAAAAAAAAAAAAAATTCCTGGCTATGCGTTCTATACTAGACTAACTGAGACTTGTCATGGCACTTGTATACTGTTGTTGTTCTCTTGTTGACCTGACTGCTTCTATTGTTCTCATTTGTAAGTCGCTTTGGATAAAAGCGTCTGCTAAATGATTAAATGTAAATGTAAATGTAAATGTCTTACATACGTCTGTGTGTAGTGGTTCTTGAAGCATTGACTCCAGCTGCAGTCCACTCTTTGTGAATATCCCCCACATTTTTGAATGGGTTTTGTTTCACAATCCTCTCCAGGGTGCGCTTTTCCCTATTGCTCATACACTTTTTTTGACCACATCTTTTCCTTCCCTTCGCCTCTCTATTAATGTGCTTGGACACAGAGCTCTGTGAACAGTCAGCCTCTTTTGCAATGACCTTTTGTGTCTTGCCCTCTTTGTGCAAGGTGTCAGTGGTCATCTTTTGGACAACTGTAAGGTCAGCAGTCTTCCCCATGATTGTGTAGCCTACAGAACTATATTGAGAGACCATTTAAAGGCTTTGCAGGTGTTTTGAGTTAATTAGCTGATTAGAGTGTGGCACCAGGTGTCTTCAATATTGAACCTTTTGAGATACTGAATTTGGGATTTTTCTTAGTTGTCAGTTATAAACATCACAATTAAAGGAAATAAACATTTGAAATATATCAGTCTGTGTGTAATGAATTAATATAATATACAAGTTTCACATGTTGAATGGAACTAGTGAAATAAATCAACTTTTTGATGATATTTTAATTATATGACCAGCACCTGTATACTGAATTTAGTCACAGTTATCACAGTTTGATTATAAATAGTATATGTAGTACACACTACAAATGGGTACAGGCTGCCATTTACAAACTTAATCTCATGCAATCAATGTCTTGCATTTGAAACAGTTCATATAAGGAATAAGTGACCATACAATGTGATCTCACTTAATAGGAGATAGAAGTGTGATAGAAGTAAGGGGCATTATTACAGGAAAGACATTAAGGTTAAGACACAGGTGATGAGTGGCAGATGTGTGAGAGGGGAAGCAAACTGTTTATCTGACAATAATAATTAATAAACATTATACATTATTATTTTATTATTCTTTTTAGTTTTATTTTGGTGGGTTGTAGACATTTGTAGAGGTGGGTTGTAGACAGAGTTTCTGTGTTTTTTTTTTATAAACTATTATTATTAACTATTATATTATTATTATTATTATTATTATTATTATTATTATTATTATTATTATTATTATTATTATTATTATTATTATTAGCTATAAGGCCTACTTGAAGTATAGCATACTCTATTGTGCAATAGTACTATATTTCTGTTTAAATTTCTTCAAGTTATACCAAAATGTTATTTTGACAGGTTGTCGTAAAGACATTGCAGTTTCTATCCTCTCATATCGCGCTGTGCACATGTGTAGCCTACAGTGCATCATGTGTTAATATAGTGAAGAGCTGAAAACACCACGCGTGCTTCAGTGAGTGAGTGTGTGTGTGTATAGTAAAGCACATATTGAGTGTATAACATGACGTGTGTAACAACACCTTTAAGACACTAGTTCATATCGAGATTTGATTAAATGTACAGCCTACTTTTTACATTTTGCTTTATACAGCAAGTTCGATTTGTGACCGAATTCCACGATTCAATCCATGTCGCTTCGCAAACACAGATGGGGTGAATTTATGAATGAATGTGAAAGTTCTGACACAAAACGAAGTTCTTACGTATCCTCACGCTTTTTAAAAGTGGGCAACGTTATCAGGTATTAGACTACACAACCAGGCTAGCACTTGTGCTGTCATTATAGCTTCATTTCTTGACAGATCCATTTTTACCTCTTTCCTCCTGTGTCTCCTCGCAACTCCTGGTTCCCTCACTTCGCGCAAACTTTTTTTTTAGTTTTCCAAACAAATCAGTCTTTTGCCGCTCTGGTGTACTCTCGTGCTGCTGCATTCACTGCAGTCGGACATTAGAGATTCGCGCTCGTAAATTTTCAAATTGGCCATAACTTTTAATTCGTTGCTGCCAACTGGGGTGGCAGCAGGGGTGGCAACGCTTTCTTTTAGGGTGGCATTTGCCACCCTATGCCACCCCGGTAGATCCGCCCCTGCGGATATGACAAACTGCTTTGTTTTGAACTCTCTCACAACAGACACGGAAGAGAAGACAATTGCTGACTAAAGTTGCAGTTTTTGCTATTTTTGGACCAAAATGTATTTTCGATGCTTCAACAAATTCTAACTGACCCTCTGATGTCACATGGACTACTTTGATGATGTTTTTCTTACCTTTCTGGACATGGACAGTATACCGTACACACAGCTTCAATGGAGGGACAGAAAGCTCTTGGACTAAACCTAAAATATCTTAAACTGTGTTCCAAAGATGAATGGAGGTCTCACTGTTTGGAACGACATAAGGGTGAGTTATTAATGACATAATTTTAATTTTTCGGTGAACTAACCCTTTAAGCTCGGCTGCTGTATGTTTTTGGGAAAAATGGCCTGATTGGAATGGTGACTCTATTGCAGGACAAAATAAATAATTAAATCAAATAGCACTGTTAAAAAATGAAAAATAAACTGTTCACTAATTGATTCTAATTAGATAAAATTAATAAATAGTTTAACCAAACTTATTTTACCTGGAAGAAATACAATACTGACACTTTTATTTATTTGTAAAAGTCTGTCAGAAATATCTCTGCTGTGTACCTGATGGCAGCTGTCACACACAGTCGCTAGGCAACAGGAGCGGTGGGCGGCAACAGCTGGTGATACAAACAGGAAATCATCATAGACCATAATCTCATTTAACAACGGCCACTTTCACCTTCGTGGACTTTGAAGGATGCAGCCTCTGAATTGGGACGCATTTACAGTGTAACTTTCCTGTTTTTGCAATAAAACCGATAAATTAGACTAAATTAAATGTAAATAAATACAATAACACTCACTGTTTATCTCAATGTTTCACATCAGAGATGCAAATATTGTCCAGCCTGAATGTCTAAACTTGGTGTGGACATAAACAAATGAATGAGGATGTGTTTATATGCAAACATAAGCATTTTTTATCTGAGATCTAAGTCATGCCTGCAAAATTAGCAGAAATAACTATATTCCAAACACTGTGGGCACAAGCTACTCTCCTCAAAACTTCAAGGACACCACAGTGCACCTTTACAAACACAAAGGACACAGACAGATGTGTTATAATCACCAAGGAATCTCAGGAAAAATCCTTTCAAGAATCCTCCTGAATGTCTCACTGTGCACTTCACGAGTTCACATCTACGTATATTAATACCGTAAGTTTATGCGTATTTGGCGTGCTGTCCGGGTGGAGGGCTCCGAGCTCGGGAAGTGGCCTGAACCCAGAGTACTCCCCCCGGATGTGGTAAGAGTAGATGGATCTATAAGTGAGGAGAAATGGGGTGGAGGAGGGATGCTGAAAACGGTCAATGAACAGAGATAGGTTCTGCTGTCATTTATACCTTGTCATGAGTTGATTACTGATTGGTCTCCACTTGTGTTAATCAGGTTAATGAACTGCGACTGTTCCTCCCGAACTTTGTTATAAAACAGCATTTCACGAGTTCACATCTACGTATATTAATACCGTAAGTTTATGCGTATTTGGCGTGCTGTCCGGGTGGAGGGCTCCGAGCTCGGGAAGTGGCCCGAACCCAGAGTACTTCCCCCAAAACAAGAGAGCAAAAGGACAGCCGCCGGACTACGAACCCCCCAAAACGCAGAGATTTGGCGGGCTGACGTTTTTAGAAGTATGGTCGTTTGACCAGGAGATCTCGCAATGCCTCTGGCAGAAGTAGAGGAGCAGGCAGGTCCTGTTGGTTAATAGTTGAGGAAGAAGCGGTTACAATGTCGGGAAGACAGGCTCCACCGTCTGCCTGCGAGGTGTAATGATATATTGACTAGATGCGTAATGTGTCCGCTGGGAGACTGAGGCTCGCTGGACAGATAGAGGAAACGAACTATATTCCTGCGTCCACTGGGAGACTGAGGCTCGCTGGACGGGTAGAGGAAATGAATAGGTATTTACTGCGTCCGCTGAGAGACTAGTGCTCGCTGGACAGACAGGGGACACCAATAGATATTTCTGTGTCCGCTGGGAGACTAGTGCTCGCTGGACAGGCAGGGGAAACCAATAGATATTACTGCATCCGCTGGGAGACTGAGGCTCGCTGGACAGATATGGGAGACGAATTATGTCCCTGCGTCCGCTGGAAGACTGGGCTTGCTGGACGAAGAACAGGAAGAGATGGATGCATACTGCGTCCGCTGAGAGACTAGTGCTCGCTGGACAGGCAGAGGAAAAATAGGTATTTACGGTGTCCGCTGGGAGACTGATAGCCTGACTACGTCAGACTTCCTACTTCCGCTCAATTTCATTTCGCTTCTGTACTCAGTCTGATACAGCGTCAGAGCTTTCTGTTTGCCACCGGTCTGAAAACAGCCGGGCCAATCAACGAGCAGAGGGCGGGCTGAGAGCCGTGACGTAGATGCTAAGCACAGAGTTTTAAATTGTAGGTTAGAGAAATCGAAAACTGAAACGACCGCGGAAATGGGAAACGAGACACGGGATGCAATTCACTCTGTTATGGAGAACATTCAACTCTTTTTCAAACTGAAGCCAGAACAAGAAGAGTGTTTAACAACAGATTTACGGTGGAAGTTCAATCATAGATTTGAGTTCGATGCATGATGTCTGTGCTTCGATGCGGCTGTACAGGCGCATAACATACGTCATAACTAAACGTATCTGATTGGCTTACGGGTAACCAATGATTTTAAACTTCAGACAAGCGCCCCCTAGCGAGAGAGAAAACACTTCTCTATTATGCCATTGCAGACTCTGCTACTTCACTTTGCTTCGTAGACAAAGTCTGGTATTACCAGACTAGGAGACTGAGGCTCACTGGACGAACAGAGGAAAAATAGAGGTTATTGAGTCCGCTGTGAGACTGGTGCTCGCGGACTGATAGAGACAAATAGGTATTTTCTGCATCCGCTGGGAGACTGAGGCTCGCTGGACAGACAGAGGGAAGAAAAATAATAATGAAAATAGATATTTACTGCGTCCGCTGAGAGACTAGTGCTCGCTGGACGGGCAGTGGAAATGGATAAATATTTACTTGGTCCACTGGGAGACTTGTGCTCGCTGGACGGACAGTGGAAACAAATAAATATTTACTGCGTCCACTGAGAGATTTGTGCCCGCTGGACGGACAGTGGAACAAATAAATATTTACTGCGTCCGCTGAGAGACTCGTGCTCGCTGGACGGGAAGTGGAAACGAATATTTACTGCGTCCGCTGAGAGACTGGTGCTCGCTGGACGGACAGTGGAAACGAATAAATATTTACTGCGTCCGCTGAGAGACTCGTGCTCGCTGGACGGACAGTGGAACGAATAAATATTTACTGTGTCCGCTGAGAGACTCGTGCTCGCTGGACGGACAGTGGAACGAATAAATATTTACTGCGTCCGCTGAGAGATTTGTGCCCGCTGGACGGACAGTGGAACAAATAAATATTTACTGCGTCCGCTGAGAGACTCGTGCTCGCTGGACGGGAAGTGGAAACGAATATTTACTGCGTCCGCTGAGAGACTCGTGCTCGCTGGACGGACAGTGGAACGAATAAATATTTACTGCGTCCGCTGAGAGACTCGTGCTCGCTGGACGGGCAGTGGAAACGGATAAATATTTACTGCGTCCGCTGAGAGACTGGTGCTCGCTGGACGGGCAGTGGAAACGGATAAATATTTACTGCGTCCGCTGAGAGACTGGTGCTCGCTGGACGGGCAGTGGAAACGGATAAATATTTACTGTGTCCGCTGAGAGACTGGTGCTCGCTGGACGGACAGTGGAAACGGATAAATATTTACTGCGTCCGCTGAGAGACTGGTGCTCGCTGGACGGGCAGTGGAAACGAATAAATATTTACTGCGTCCGCTGAGAGACTGGTGCTCGCTGGACGGGCAGTGGAAACGAATAAATATTTACTGCGTCCGCTGAGAGACTGGTGCTCACTGGACGGGCAGTGGAAACGAATAAATATTTACTGCGTCCGCTGAGAGACTCATGCTCGCTGGACGGGCAGTGGAAACGAATAAATATTTACTGCGTCCGCTGAGAGACTCGTGCGTCCACGCATTTCACACGCGTCAATGTATTTTGTAGTCGACGTAAACGATGATGTCGACGCGTCGTTGCAGCACTAATTAGTGGTGGAAATTATGATTCTTTCTAGAGATTCGTTCATTTTCAGTTCGTTCACCAAAATGATTCATTCAGATTCGTCCAGTGATAATTTCTTCGTTTTACGCAAAATGTGCCAGCAGGCGGAAAAAAGAGTGTATTATGTGTTATGTCTTAAGTCAACGAACGCGTTCACTTGTTACAAAAACTGATCTGGCTTTATTAAAATGTGTGTGTAATCGCATTCAATATATAAAGTCTAATTGAGTTGTTCAGATGAACAAAGCACAAGGTTTCTTGCCTAATTAGCATTTAATTGTTTGGTCAAACAGTTTGTATAGTATATATTCACATCCATAAATCGGGGATTAAACCTTTCTTTTACGGTCTATGGATTAAACGTGGAGTAGCTAAATATCAAAACGAGCGTATGTGCACAGTACTGTACCTATAACTGCGCTTTGCATTTTCGAGATTGACATGCTAAATAGCAGACTAACCCAGTTTACTCTAATTCATTTTGTTCACGAACAAGGTAAGCTATGTGCCAGTTCATTTCATTCACGAACGACATGTATCCGTTCATTCAGTTCGTGCACGAATGACATGTGTGACAGTTCAGTCATTTCACTCACGAACGATAAGATCTCTAGATCTAGTTCAGACTCATATGAAACTCGTTCATTGAAGGGCGTATTCGTTACTACATTCAACAAATCACATACTCTGTCACATCTCATACTCGAAGGCTATCGGCTCGAGGTTGAGTAATTCTTTGACAGGATGAAATGGTTGTTACCCGGTTCACTGAGCTGCGCATGCGCTGCTTATAGCGCCGCGCTGCTATGGAGGGAGAAACTTCACTGAACGAGAAATATGAGTCAGTGGATAACATGAACGATTCGTTCACCTAAAAATTCGTTCAGCTAAAAGATTTGTTCAAAAGAACGATTTGTTCATGAACGACACGTCACTAGCCCTAATGGATACATTTGGAACACTGGTTTCACGTTGTAGTATAGACTGTGGAAACAGAGGCTTCTGAAAACTATGAATATCAGAATCAGAATCAGAATCAGAAAGAGCTTTATTGCCAAGTATGCTTAAGCATACAAGGAATTTGTTTTAGTGACATAAGCTTCCAGTACACAGAGACAACAACACAGAGACAAAAAAAAAAAAAGATTTACACATTAGCAAATAAATAAGTGTATAAACAATTGTGCTATAAATGATAATGGAATAGGATTGAGTGAGATGCAGGAATGTTCTAGTATGGAGGGTTAACAAATAAATATAAGGATATTGCACGTTTATAAGCATAAGTAGAGAACATTTAACTGTTCATGAGGTAGATAGCCTGGGGGAAGAAACTGTTCTTGTGCCTTGCTGTTCTGGTGTTTGCAGCTCTGAGGCGCCGGCCAGATGGTAAAAGTTCAAAGATGGGGTGACTTGGATGTGAGGGATCCAGAGTGATTTTCTGAGCCCTTTTCCTCACTCTGGATGTATACAGTTCTTGAAGGGTGGGCAGGGGAGCACCAATAATCCTTTCAGCAGTCCGAACAGTTCTCTGTAGTCTTCTGATGTCTGATTTTGTTGCTGAACCAAACCAGACAGTTATTGAAGAACAGAGGACAGACTCAATGACGGCTGAGTAGAACTGTTTCAGCAGCTCCTGTGGCAAGTTAAACTTCCTCAGCTGGCGAAGGAAATACAACCTTTGCTGGGCCTTTTTAACAATGGAGTCAATGTGATTGTCCCACTTCAGGTCCTGAGAGATGGTGGTTCCCAGGAACCTGAATGACTCCACTGCAGTCACAGTGCTGTTCATGATGGTGAGTGGGGAAAGTGCAGGTGGGTTTCTCCTAAAGTCCATGATCATCTCCACTGTCTTGAGCGTGTTCAGCTCCAGGTTGTTAAGACTGCACCAGACAGCCAGCTGCTCAACCTCTTGTCTGTAAGCAGACTCATCACCGTCCTGGATGAGGCCGATGACTGTAGTGTCGTCTGCAAACTTTAGGAGCTTGACAGAGGGGTCTTTAGAGGTGCAGTCGTTGGTGTACAGGGAGAAAAGCAGAGGGGAGAGGACACATCCCTGAGGGGCACCAGTGTTGGTGGAGCAGCTGTTTGATGTGAATTTCCCCAGTCTCACTAACTGTTGCCTATCTGTCAGAAAGCTGGTGATCCATTGACAGATAGAGCTAGGAACAGAGAGCTGGGTCAGTTTGGTCTGAAGGGCTGTTGGGATGATGGTGTTGAATGCCGAACTAAAGTCCACAAACAGGATCCTCACATAAGTCCCTGTTTTGTCCAGATGTTGCAGGATGAAGTGCAATCCCATGTTGATTGCATCATCCACGGACCTGTTTGCTCGGTAAGCAAACTGCAGGGGGTCCAATAAGGGTCCAGTGATGTCCTTCAGATAAGCCAGAACCAGTTTTTCAAAGGACTTCATGACGACAGACGTTAGAGCCACAGGTCTGTAGTCGTTAAGTCCTGTTATCTTGGGTTTCTTTGGAATGGGGATTATGGTGGAGCGTTTAAAGCAGGACGGCACTTCACACAACTCCAGGGATCTGTTGAAGATCTGTGAAAAGATGGGGGCCAGCTGGTCAGCACAGATTTTCAGACAGGCTGGTGTAACGCCATCTGGGCCTGGTGCTTTTCTTCTTTTGTTCTTTTTGAAGACCTGGCGCACATCATCTTCACAGATTTGAAGAACAGGAGGTGTGGAGGGTGGGATTGCAGGATGTGTTAATGGTTGTCTAGGGAGATAGTCAGAATGGGTGTTGGGGGTTTCAAATCTGCAATAAAACTCATTCAGGTCGTTAGCAAGTCGTTGATTAGCCTCAGTGATAGGGGATGGTGTCTTGTAGTTCGTGATGGCTCTTAGACCTCTCCACACTGAAGTTGAGTCGTTGGAAGAAAACTGGTCTTCCAACTTTTTAGCGTAGGTCTTTTTAGCTGCTTTGATCTCTTTGTTCAGTGTGTTCCTGGCCTGATTGTACAAGACCCTGTCCCCATTTCTGTAGGCATCCTCTTTGGCCTGACGAAGATGTCTGAGTTTTACTGTAAACCATGGCTTATCATTGTTGAATGTTAAATTATACAATGAATATCATTATGTCTGTAAAACATACCAAGACATGATTATGGCAATAACATTAATTGCAGTTATGTGCTATTCACTTCCAAGCAATTCTAAAGATATTTACTTGCATGCTTTTCATATTACAGTCCTAGAAAGACAACAGAATTTAACTCACACTGCTGTCCTGCGGCAAAACGAGGGTAGTGATCACGCCAGTAGATGGTGAAATATGCCCCTAAATAAATTGGTCCTGCCAGAATAATTGAATGAAACTTATGTCTGTAAAACCTCAGTGAGGTTTAAACGTGCACGGTAAGGCAGGTAATATCTTTGGACATTTCCGTGTGGATGATGACTACGTCATAGCCTCATTTAACAAACTTTAAGCCTCCTTTCCACAGCACACGGCATTTGGAAACGATTGTCGCATACTGGTCGTGCAGCAACTGTTACCTTGACGTGTTCAACATGGTAAAATTAATAATCAGTGTTGGGCAGTAGCGTCGCTACAAGCAGCGAAGCTACTAGTTTGACTACATTTCTCAGTAGCTTGGTCGTAGCTTCGCTACTTTCTGAATCGAATAGCTTTTCAGTAGCGAAGCTACTTTTACCAAGAAGTGCGGTAGCTTCCACACAAGCTACATTTCGCAAGCATTTCTGAAGGTCAAACTCAAATCGGGAAATACAACTGCTAATATTGCTGATCCTGGATCAGTAGTGACGCTCTTGTTCGTGTTTAAGGTGGATAGCAACCAATCATCTTTATGATGCATTACCGCCACCTTCTGCTCCGGATGGTACCACTCCTTGGCCAGTCACGCAAAAAATTATTTGATGAAATGATGGCATCGGATGAGGTCGGAGAACAGTTAATCCCGAGGAGTGAGTCGCCGTGGCTGTACCTCGACAAGTACATGACACTGACCGAGATAACAGAGAGAAAATATGTTTTCAGATGCTGCTTGTAAAAATTATCAGGGTCCCCCTTACGAAAAGAAAATATATTTGCCAATATATTTCTTACAATTATTGTGATATATTGTAATATATTATTTTCCTTTTTATTTCTAATATTTATAATTTAAATACATTTAATAATAGTTAACAAGATATAGGTAATTCTGACCTCGCACCGATAGATCTGATTAGAATACATCACATCCGGTCGGGCGTTCGCCCACGGTCTAATCGTGGAAGTGTAAATATTTGTACGCATCCGAGGCTCAATTTGGATCTGAAATTCCACATACGTATGTGATCGAAACTCCACGCGGCTCCCGCACTTAGCGTCTTCACCTGAAAATGTATTAATTTATGATGCACGGTCTGCGCCGCTAGAGGAGGCGACTTCAAACTGCGCCTCGGCCGGAAAAGCCGCGGTGAAGGGCTGAGCCGCGGCGGGAAGTGAGAGAGGCCTGCTTCTGCTGCAGTAGGAACTGAGGAGCGGGCTGGTTGGATGCCTGCTGGAGCTGCGATTCCAGCGCTCAAAGAGAGCCCGGTCTTGATCGGATCGATCGTGGTGTCGAGCGAGGTGAGCTCGGCTTGCACGGTCTATTGGCCACGACGTGTGGCTTGGCGAGAAGAGCAGCTGTCGCGATGACGTTTGATGGTGCTCAACTGCAGTGTTTAATGATCATGGGTGTCAGAAAAAGTAGCATTTCTGAAAAAATCCCCGGTATGGATCTCCTTGCTGGAAGGAAAATCGGGTCTGTGATGAGAAGACAGACAGCGCGAACCGGGATGCTGAAAACGGTCAATGAACAGAGATAGGTTCTGCTGTCATTTATACCTTGTCATGAGTTGATTACTGATTGGTCTCCACTTGTGTTAATCAGGTTAATGAACTGCGACTGTTCCTCCCGAACTTTGTTATAAAACAGCATTTAGAGCAGGGTTTACTCCCCGAGAGTCAGTGTGACTTCAGGAGACAACGAGGAACAGTAAACATGATATCTGCTGCCCAACAACCTCAAGAGAAGTGACAGGAAACACTGACCTTAACACTGCAATCATAGACTCAACCAAGGCATTCAATACTGTAAGTTGTGAGGGGCTTTTGAAGATCATGAGTAAGTTTGGTTGCCCTGAAAGATTAATTTGCCAATTCCACAGCAGCATTCTAGCTTTCACAGTTATAAACGGAGAGAAGTAAAGCTGTGTGTTTGCCCCCACACTGTTCAGCATGAAGTAGATAAGATCAAGGTCCATGTGGTCTTTATCCTAACATTACGTCATGTTTGCTGATGACTCCGCTCTGAATAAGTGAAGTTCTTGTGACATGCAGGACATCCCGGAACTGTTCTCCACTGCATGCAACAACTTTGGCTCGATTATTAGCATACTGAAAACTGTGGTGATGTACCAGCCTACACTGATCTGGAAATTCATATGCTTCTGTGTCGACCATTCTGGCTGCCGAGGGAATTTACAGCGGTCATAATCACAGCTGTTTACATTCCTCCTCCAGCCAACACAGACCAGGCACTCAGGGAACTGTATCGGGATTTAAGTGAGCAATAAAACCGCGTTCCCAGATGTTGCATTTATAGTTACGGGGGACTTTAACAAAGCCAACTTAAGAATAATATCTCCAAAATATTTTCAACACATCACCATAAACACGCGTGATGATCGTGCAAATCGGATCACTCTTCCATTCTGCTGCTGCCTGCTTATAGGCAGAAACTGAAACAGAAGCACCCGCCCTCAGGACAATTCAGTGCTGGTTGGACCAATCAGATGCTATACTACAGGACTGTTTTGAAAGGGTGGACTGGGACATATTCCGGGCAGCGTCTGATTACGACATAGAGGAGTATACAGAAACTGTAACGTGTTTCATCAGGAAGTGTGTAGAAGATGTAGTGCCGACAAAAACAACCCGAATCTACCCCAACCAAAAACTGTGGATTAATAGCGATGTTTGAGCAGCCTTGTCAGCGCGGACATCCGCTTATCAATCCGGGAATGCTGATGATCGCAAACAAGCCAGTTACGATCTCAGGAAATTCATCAAAGGTGCAAAAAGACAATATAAAAACAAAGTTGAAGAACAATTCAACACCAACGATGCAAGAAGCATGTGGCAGGGCATCAACAACATCACAGACTTTAAAGGGAATAAACCAGCTTCTGTGAATATCGCCGCCTCTCTACCAGATGAGCTAAATAACTTTTATGCTCATTTCAAGGCTCACAACACCACCCACACACCGCTGCAGAAGATGTGAGTGCACTCTCCGTCTCTGTCGCGGATGTAACCCGATCCTTTCGACGGGTAAATATCCGTAAGGCTGCGGGTCCCGATGGCATCCCAGGCCGTGTGCTCCGAGCATGCACAGCCGGTGTTTTCACAGACATTTTCAACCTCTCCCTCTGTCTGTCTGTGGTTCCCACGTGCTTCAGAAAACATTCTCACTCCCAGCTCGTCAGATATTTACGCTTCGTCAGGACCCCTTGGCGTCTCTTTCTGACACACAGGGTACACCTTTAGGTCATTTTTTATGTGCAGGTTCTCCATTAGTTTAGATAAAAATCCTTGGCATCAACATGCCGATGTGAAAGGCACTGGGAATTTTATTGTCATGACTAACTTTGGTAATATATATTGTGTAATAATATTGCCATCTTTCCATGTATGTTTAGGTGTAATTTTTCATGTAAATAGTCTCAACGGTTTTATTTACGTCAGTTTTTGCAAATACCTGCGACTGTATTTTTATTTTCCTGTCGTATTTTATATTGTTCAGAAGTTATAGGTTTAGGCTAAAGCAGGCTAGGCTAGGCAACAGGAGGATGGCGGGAACAGCTGGTGATGCAAACAGGAAGTAGACAGCCTCATTTAACAACATTAAGTTCAATCTTTGTGGACTTTGAGGCACTGGACCTTTGAATTGAGACACATTTACAGTCAAACTTTTCTGCAGTAAATCTAACAAAGTAACAAGACTGACTGACATGCAATCAAATGTGACTAAAATAATACACTTATTGTTTATGCTTCTGTTTCACATCAGAGATGTAAATACTGTCCATCCTGAACGTCTAAATGTGCTGTGGACATAAACAAATGAATGAGGATGTGTTAACATGCAAACATATTCATGTTTCATAAACAAGAAAAAAAAATACAATGAACAGCAGGAGTAGGAAACAAAACAGAGAGATGAAATCAAAAAATGTAACAATGTTTCAATCTTTGCATTCCATTCAATCACAGTCTAGTATCTAGATTGAGTATCTAGACAGAGAATATCAGACACATTTCTGCTGAAACAGAAACATATGATGGCATTTTATTTTGGATGATGAGAGTCTTTCTAACATTATAAATGGACCTCATGGTTATAAATACACAATATGAGCAGATTAATGGAGGCTGGTCTCTGTTGCTCATGTCTGCTGTGTCTCATCTTCACCAGCAGAGACCTCGGCTCTGAAGAGAAAAAAGAAGGGCAGGAATCTCTCTTTCCTCTTCATCGTGTCTTTTTTATTTTTATTTCAAAAACTCTTCTCACAATAATCACAAGTATTCTATCATCTCACACAACGGTGCCTCAAACTGAGGTTTTAAGTGTTAAAATGTTAATTAAATAATGTTTATAAGTATGTAATTCTGTTAAATAACCTTCATTTTCATATTGACTGATACCGACTGACGTAAGTCAGATGTAAGTATGGAAATTAATGGAAAGAGATATACATAAATATAGAGGAAGTGAATATGAAATAGGGTTTAATCATTACACAGTTTGAAGCAGCAGACAGAAACATCAGACTCAGGACAGAAACACACGACCTCTAAAGTAAGAATAACTCACAAGTTCATTCTTTAACTAGAATTAGACTTTGAGAGGTTAATATTATCGGATCCTGTTATAATCCTGTTTTGACAATAAGTTTTTTGTTTTGTTTTTTTCATAATGTTTTCCTCTAAGATGAAAAAGAGTGTATTTGAGTTTTTAATGCATTTCTTCCTCAGAAATGGACCGAACTCTGTATTTCATTCTTCTTCTCATTGGTGAGTGTGTTTGTGGTTTTATTCATGATTTCTAGTTTCATTAGGTTTGATCCTGTTATGAAAAGCATTAAAGCAGCGTCTCTCTTTCACAGCTCTCTGCTCCGTATCTGAATGTGTTCAGCGTCAGTATCACTTTATAAATGAGAACAAGACCTGGACTGAAGCTCAGAGATACTGCAGAGAGAAATACACAGATCTGGCCACCGCTGACAACATGAACGACATGAACGAGCTGAAGAAGAGTGTGAATGATGGAAGTGTTCAGAATATCTGGATTGGGCTGCAGAAGACGGGTCGTGATGAATGGCACTGGTCTTCAGGTGAACCTGCGCTCTATCTGGATTGGGCTACTGGAATACCAAATCTTGGTGCAGAAGAATGTGTTATGATGTCAGGTGGACATTGGTATGCTGTGAAATGTAATATGTCCCTAAGTTGCATTTGCAATTCCTCCAATAACAGTAAGTGCATCTCCCTACAATGGCAACAAACATTAATGTATAAAAAGAAGCACAGAGTTTTTGACCCTGTTCCTGGAGGTCCACTGTCCTGTGAAGTTTCTATCCAACCTGCTTCAGCTTGTGATTATCAGCTGATCCTGAAGAGCTTGATTTGCTGGTTCTGGTGTGTTTGATTAGGGTTGGAGTGAAACTCTGCAGGACTGTGACTCTCCAGAACAGATGTTGTCCACTGCTGTACACCGTTCTGACACAATACTAATCGCTTCTACATATTAATGTGGTCATACATATAAACAAGCTGAAGTCAGTTTCTGTAGAGACAAACTAATGTTGGCCTGGAGAGAGAGAGAGAGAGAGAGAGAGAGAGAGAATTTCATTGAACACATATTGATTTTTTGACACTTGGGTGAAATGTGAAAATCTGCAATTGGAGCATAACTTTATTTTATTTTTTTTGTTTGTTTTTTAGCAATATTTATAAATGATGAATTCAAAAATGTCAAACAACTGTTTTGGCAAGTGTTTCTTAATCATAATTCATAATTTATTTATACATTTATTTATAATTAATAATTATTTAATTTATAAATTTAGTAGCATATAGTAGGGGTCATGGGGATGTCTGGTGTAGAAAATCAACATACGGTAACCCTTTATTCAAGAATTATTAAAACTGTTAAATATTTTATAACACACACACATACATATTGAAAAATATAAAATAATAATATTTATAATTTTAATAACTAATAACACCTCTGGTCATCAGTTTTGGACACTACTGAATGGAATTCTGCCTCTTCTTGATGTTTACGAACAAAACTCTTGTTCAGTTCTTGTATCATCGATGTAATTTCATTGTGTTCACTTTTACCCATATTACAATATTTTGTTTTGGAGATTTTTATTGTCAGATATGAATCTTTTTAAGTAGATGTTTCAAAACAAATACAAATTTGTGATCACTAGCTTCAGAGTCTGTGATAAACCTCCTGAACACCGTGAGCTGTGCGATACATTCAGCTTTCAGTATCTCAACACAAAATCAGTCTTTAAATGATGTGTTTCTGACGATAACAATGAAGCACTTAAGAATAATGTACAAACTGATTGATGAATCTGTTTTCATCTGTTTTTCTTAAAGCAAACACAGAACTTTTCTTAGTCAATCAGGCGAAGGAATGGAGAGACGCTCAGAGTTACTGCAGACAGAATCACACTGATCTGGTCAGTGTGAGGAACCAGAACGAGAATCAACAGATTGAGCGGTTCATTAGTGACAGACAGTTATCTGGATCACCAATCTGGATTGGTCTGTTCAGAGACTCATGGCAGTGGTCAGATCAGAGTAACTCTTCATTCAGAGACTGGGACACTGGTGAACCTGATAATGCTGGAGGAAATGAAAACTGTACAGCTCTTAATGTTCAGAGAAAATGGTTCGACGTCTCTTGCACCAATCAATATCCTTTTGTGTGTTATGAAGGTGAGTAGATCTTCACTAAACACACACACTCCATCATCACCTCCAGATCTCTTAAAGTTCACTCTACATGTCTTACATGACAAATTTATCCTCAGTGTTTGTTCTGCGTGTTGTTTTTGATCAGTCTCTCTCTAGTTTCTGCTTGTGTTTGGTTTGGTTTCCAGATAAACTGATTGTGATCCGAGAGAATGTGACGTGGTCTGAAGCTCTGAGATACTGCAGACAGAATCATGTGGATCTGGTCTCGGTTCATTCAGAAGAGATGCAGCGTCGTGTGATGAACGTGGTTAAACTGGCGTCTACTGCGGAGGTCTGGTTGGGTTTACGTTACTCTCACATTTTGGGCATCTGGTACTGGGTGAGTGGAGATACCGTGTGCTATCAGAACTGGGCTCCAGGGAACGGCACATCAGAGGAGGACTGTGAACACACAGTGAGATCTGGAGCAGTTCAGTCTGGAGGAGATCAGCGCTGGATCAGCCTTCCTGAGACTCACAAACTCAACTTCATCTGCACAACTTATGAAGAGTAAAGAACATGTGAATGCCTGAATGTTTATTTCCATTATCTTCCTGTTTCCAGTTGTTAAGGTTAAATACATGTGTAATGTTTGTTTCTTTTTTCTACAGATTATGTTAGATGAATTGTTAATTCAATATTTTATTAACATATTATTGTGCTGTGAAGTGTAGATGGTCTGTATTTCTCCAGGTGGATAAATCAGTGTGATTCCTGTAGGTGGGGTTTGGTTATGTTTATTAATTAAACTGCTGTTTTTAATGTTTTAAAATGTACTTTTGTGTTATTCAGTAACGGCATAATTTCTGTCTGTCAGTTTAATTTTGTGAGGGGTCAATAAGGGTATCATATTTATATAATAAGATAAATCAGTGTATTGTTTTCTTTTAGTTTTATGAGAAAATGTGCTATTATAAAAGTTTAATTAAATTAATGAATGCGACGGAAGAGTATCATATGTATAAAATTATATAGTTATTTATGTTTTGAGAATTTTTGTATCATGATGTGGCTGCTTCTCTCTTATGCTTAAAGATTTTATGTATTATAAATATGAAGTAACTTTAGAAAATACTTTTTGACTGAGCGTGTCTGTGTGTCTCAGCAGAATGAATTCAGGTTTGTTCTTAGAAATGAAGAGGTGCAGGTAGGGTATACAATATCGTAATGCTTGCTTGAGTGCTTTATTCTCTATTGACATACTACCTCTCCTCTCTTTTTCAGCCTTGCACCCCATCAGAATAAAAGTCCTCATAACAACATGGGGCACTTCTAACACAAAAGTAAAATTGTTTAATTTTTTACTCTTACAATATCTTGTGTTTTGCTCCGATGAAACTCGGGATCAAAGCTTAAACTGTGAAATAGAGGCATCATCTCAGCTTGCAGGAAACGTTACTGAAACAAGAAATTTTAATGACAAACAAATCACGTTGAAAGCATAACAAAACAGCCGTAGAGCCAAGACACCAACTGCCGCTCTGGCTCAACCCACTTCCTGCTCACTCGCGCCACTGCTCATTGGTAATGTAGTTTGTTTGAATATATTGCAGAGGCTAACAACAAACGATCACAAACATTAACACAATTATAATCATGTAACCTTGGTTATAATTAACAACTTATAAATTGCAACATTCCCCCCACCCCGATGGACCATAGGTCATCACTACTCATTAATTTCCAAAGGATACAGTAACTGTACTGGTCTGCTCAACACAGTTCGAGGTGAAGTGCGCACGTAACATGCGTGTATTAATACATCTCTCCTCTCCTATGAAGATGACATCTCCCACACTCAGTTCCTCGGATTTGGTGTTTAGACATTGGTGAGCGGATCTTAACCCTTTAGGCGCCAGAGGTTTTTTCCTAAAACGTTCGACTTTGACATCTTAATTTCAAAAGGCTATATCTTAAAATGTATAAAAGATAGAGACTTTCTTTCAATTATAAAAATATTAAGGATGACCCAATGTTTATGTAGGGATTTTATTTTCCCATCAAATTTGCATATTATGACGTCATATGGGGGTGGTCATCTTGAATTATAGAATTTTCATGAAAAGTCACATGTTTAAATGATAAAATGCAGCACTTCTTTCCTCAAAAAAATGTCCCTCACCTTCTGAGTGCTATATTGCACAATACTGAATGCTCAGGTAAATAGTAAGCAGTAAACAAACTGTGTAAATCATTACTAATAAACGGTAGAAACAAACCGAATGCATGTAGCGGTTGGGATTTTCAATTTACTACATACAGTAGGCACTCTGATTCCATGTATGGGGCACATATATATTATTCATATGACAAACAAACACAAGAAGACAAGACCTGTTTAGTTCAAAAGCTATGCCCCGTGTCACATCGCCTCTGCTTCTGCTATGAGCAGAGCGGCCAGATCTGCCTCGTGCACGCGCCGAGTGTGCACAGCTTGGACTACTGTCAGTGTCATTGCGACTCCCCACCTTGCCTCCTAACTGTCCTATGAATACTTCGACCTCGTCTAACATACCCAGTGGCATTAGACAAAGTCTCCACTGCAATACTGTCGCCGCGATTGCGGAGAAGTGCGGTCAGAAGACAAATATACATGTCTAGCGCGGTAAAAATCTCCCGCCTCGTCCCCGCAACAAGAACACGCCTGCTAATTTCGCGATGAACACTCCGACCCTGGCAAACATTGCTCTGACATTTCGGCAAAGGACCATTTACATTGGGCAAAGGATTCACCGTCTGTGCTTGGTGTAGGGCTATACTTTCACTTTCAGTATGACCGTCATCTTCTGAATGCAGATATTCCCCTTCAGAATCAGTGTCCGCGAATAGAAGTCCCAACACCTCATTGCGGCTTTATTGAAGCTTTATTGATGCCATTAGATAATAATAATAATGATAATAATAATAATCTAATGCCACGCTGACGTTGACAATATTGGTCAGATAAAATGGCTCACTCTCACACAAGCTCTGCTTTTTTTCGCACTGATTCAATGCGCTCTGTCTCGAAGATTTTGTATAGGAGCATGACGTTTTTTTCAGTCAGAGATGAAGTATTACATGTCTGCTATCTGGTGCAGGGGAGGTTGCATGGAAATTTGACACCCTATTTGACAAAATCGGACATTTTATTCAGTGCCGCATCTTGTCGAGTAAACTCGACCGTGGCGCCAAGAGGGTTAAATTCATTAAGTAGTCCCTGCGCCAATAAGTTGAAATTTAATTTAGCAGGCTCTGACTGTAATCTCTTTATCAAGATTTCTCTACTCTGAGCAGCTGGCTGAGTGTTACATGCCATGGGTTTTGGTGGTAAAGATGTAAGTAGGTTACCGACCAGAAAATTAGCAAGTGTCAGTGGCTGAGGTTCATTCAATTCATCGTGAACATAAGTGAGGGGTCTTGAGTTTAACACAGCCACTGCTTCAGTTAAGATGATGGTTAACTCTTCAAAATTCAATGAGACTTTACCCAAGATCCTCTTAAGGCATGACTTTGTTGACCTTACAAGACGTTACCAGAAATCGCCCCACGAAGCTGCTTTCTAGCCTATGTACTTCCATGTTATCCCCCTTTCAGCAAAGAAAATTCTGAGCTCAGGCTCTTTGATTGACTTCCATAGCTCCTTCAGATCTCAATCTGCTTGTTTGGTCAAAGGTCTTCGCATTATCTGAGTATATGACTTTACAAAGTCCCCTCCTGGCTATGAACCACTTTAGCACTAAAAGGAAGTTCCCTGTGCTTTGACTTGAGACTGTTTCCAAATGAATGGACCTAGTGACAGCACAAATCAGTGAAAAGTGCTATGTAGGCTTTACTCGTATAATTAATGGTCTTTACGATGAGCGGCCCAGCAAAATCCACACCAGTAGTTTCAAAAGGAGGAGATTCAATGACTCTATCCTCTATCCCACACTGGCTTGGCTTTAAAAACCTCTTGCAGACAAACACCTTCCGACTATCTGCTCAGCAAGCGGTCTACCCTTTTAAATCCAAAATCTGTCTCTGACTTGCATAAGTGTATCTCTTGTACCAGAGTGCAAACCCTTCTGATACCTTGTTTATCAGGTAATGTCCATGGGTGCTGCTCTCTAAAGGTGAGATCAGATTGCTGGAGTCTTCCTCCCACACTTATCAGGCCTTGCTCATCAAGGAATGGTTTAAGTTCTTTGAGTCTTTATGGACACACTGTCCTTCCCTGAGCAAATTCATCTATCTTCCAAATGTCTCTTGCTGATTCATTCTGATCTAATACACTTCAGCTGTCACTATCTGTTCAGCTGAAAGCTCTCCATGCTTCTTTACACTTGAGCGTCTATTGTTGAGGAATCTCGGTATCCAAGCTGTTACTCTGAGAACAGAACTGAGTTTGCTGTATTTGCTTAGATCAAACAGAAGCTCACCTTTGTCTGTGTCGATGAACTGCATTGCAACTTCGAATTTAGATATGAGCTCTACCTTTACCTCTTCCACTGAAAAATCTACATTAGCTGAGAAAACTGGATTCATTGACAGGAGAAAATCAGGTCCATTCCACAACAACGGATTATCAATCAAACTGTCAACATATTGTCCTCTTATAGGAAGGTTGGCTGGATTGTGCTCTCCGTCACAATGTGACCACAACAACATTTTCTCCAATCTTAAGAGCCGTTAATAGATTATGGCATATCCTGGCACCTATCAAGGCTCCCGTCAACTCCAGACGAGGCAGCGTCATTTTCTTCAGAGGCGCAACTCTGGACTCTGAGGATACCAGAGCTGAGATAATTTCTGCAATCTCGGTCTTGCCTTGCAGATATCCAATTGTACAGTAAGCTCTTTCACTCGCATCGCAAAAAAACATGGAGTCTGACAGTTTCGCCTTGCTGATTTGTCAAGATTTGATACCAACTAGGTATGGCCAAATCATGTAACTGTGGCAACGCATCACACCACTTCCTCCATTTGTGGGCTAAATCTTGGGGCAGTTCCTCATCCCACTTGAGACCTCGCTCCCACATACCCTGGAACAGGCATTTTGCACGGATGGTATATGGTGTTATAAAACGTATTGGATCAAAGATATGTGATGAAATCTGAAGCATGCTTAGTACTCTCTTTTCTCGTCAAAACATCTGTCACCTTGCGCAAGTCAAACTCAAAGTCATCGTGGTCTTGCTTCCATATCAATCCCAACACTTTCAATGCAATGCTGTGTGTCTCTGAATCTGCTGTACTCTCAACCTGGCCTTTCATCCATCTCGCTCTTAGGTCTGAGGAGTTGGTCGTCCATTTCCGCAGGTTCTGCAGCAGATACGATACCTTTTGCTTGTGCTGTAATAAAACAAGCTTCATCCACATCCGGCAAGCTTGCAATGAGTTAATCCACATATAGTGATTCCCGGAGTACTGCTACAGTTTAGGGCTGTGCAATTAATCGAAAAAACTATTCGATTTAGATTTTGGCCTCCAACGATTATGAAAATCCAATAATCAAGATAAAACGATTATTGTGCCCCATTCCTCCCCCTTTTGCAGCGCTGCACTTTCGTTCCTCTATAAAAGCCAGACTTCCCGTGCAAATCAGGGGACGTGCTTGAATTATCGAAGTATGTTTATTCATGTCTTTAAAAGCATGAAAGAGAACTTGCTGCTCCTCAGAAAGATATAAGCGCTCAGAGATGAACAGAACACAGACATTTAAAGTCATCTTTTAGCTCAAGGTGTGCGCCTAATCGGTCAAGTACATGCAAAAATGTGTCAAAATGCTGCGCTTGGTGATTATTCATGTATAAATTAGTCGTCAGTAATAAATGAATGTAAAGAGTTGAGAATGAAAATACACGTGTAACAGTAATTTGGATCTGTGCGGCTCTTAAAGTGACAGCGGTCTATGTTTTATTTTACATTTGATTATTAATTTCTGCAGTAGGCTGAACGCTACATGAATATTTTCATATAAACTGCAATAAATAAAAAACTAAAGCCAAACTTAAACTGAAATGAGAAATTAATAATAAATGTTATAGTGAATAAATGTAATAATCATACTGCTTGAGACTTGCATAAAAAAAAAAAAAAAAAAACATTAAAGCACAGCTTGTTTAATTTGTATCTTTTTATTCTATTGTATTTGTTCTTTTGCTTTTTTATTACTGACAGTTTAATTATTTTCAATAATTTTGAGGACTTTTTGTTTGTTTGAAATTCCGCTGGTCTTTATAATGTAGATATCATGATAAGTCAAGTCCGCTTTGTCAATTCTTCCACATGTACAGAACATACATACAGATAATTGAAATTGTGTTACTCTCCGACCCTTGGTGCATACAGATAACACTAAACATTAGGACATTAAATACAGATAATAAAATATAAAGTACAACCAAAATTTTGGTCATATGACCCCGTCATGATCGTGTTAAATAATCATGATTACAATATTGACCAAAATAATTTTTATTATGATTTTTTTGCCATAATCGAGCAGCCCTACTACAGTTTTAGGTTGTTCAGACTCATATTGGTTGAGATGGGTTCTAATCGTTGCTGCTTACAGAAAGGGTCTAGATGCAACTTCAAACTCACTTTCAGAATTCTGTGATGAGGGATCATAAGTCCATAAGAACCTCACAACATCTCTATCCCTCTCTTTCAATCCTATCTGCAGAAAAGCCTTTGCAATATCAGTTGTGAAGACAACTTTGTAAAGGCGGAATTTAATAAGCACATGAAGTAAATCTGGGTTTAAGTTAGGCCCGATGAGCAAAGATACACTCTAAACAGAGCATATTTGCAGAGCCTTTTTTATGCTTAATTTCAATGTTGTATCCATGAATAATTCTTATATATTCTTATTATACATTCTTGTTAGGAAAACCAGAGGGTTATGTTCCGTATAAACAACTATTGATACACTTGAAGAACCCAGATACACTTCAAAGAACTGCAGAGTGAGGAACAAAGCCAACGTCTCTTTTTCAATAACAGAATAATTCCGTTGATGTTTATTAAACTTCTTCAAATAGCAACAAACAGGATGACCTACTCCCAAATCATCCTGTTGCAAAAGCACTGCCCCAGCTCCTACATCCCTCACCTCCAATTTTAAAGACCATTCAAAATTTGGGGCAGCCAAGATAGGAGCACTATATAACATAGCTTTTACTTCCTCAAATGCATTTTGGCAATCCTCAGTCCAGAAAAAAGAATTGGTCGGGCTAAATAGACTTGTCAAGGGGATAACCATGGAAAAGCTCTTACAAAAACTATTGTAGTAGCCTGCCATACCCAGAAAATGTCACAACTCTCACCTAGAAGTAGGCAAAGGAAAATATGCAATAGCAGCCATTTTAGCTTCTACAGGGTTTACCAAGCCTTCTCCCACTTCTTTTCCTCGACAAGTAACACTTGCCTTACCAAATATATATACAAGAAATTAAAACTCTTCAGCATCAAAGACAACCTAAATAAACTACTCTAGCTACCAGCCCAAGAAAACACATTTACTTATGAGATATCAAAGAACACAAACTTTACCACAAGTAGTATCCAAACAACAAGATAGTACAGGACAAAAACAAACCAAGAACACAAATGCTGTCGCAACCGAATTAGTGCTCTAGCATGTGAGAGAACTCCTGCTTCCGGGTCAGGTGCAGTCTTTAATCATATGTGCATGCCCTCATTAGTGAATCTGTGCTTTGTCGTCATTTAGCATTTTCTTTGATGATTGGCAGAATTAAGCCCTATTCACATGGGATTAGTATTACCCGGTGACCTCCAGTCATTTGTAATAATTGTGGAGGTTGTCTGTGATTTTAATCCTGTGCAAATCGGCCATGTCTGTAATTTGTAAAGTAAAAATTCCCCCACAAATGACCTACCATAATTCACCAAACAAAGAGGTTCTGTTATAATATTAGTCCCGTGCGAATCGGCATCTCTGTGATTTGGCCAGGATTTGGCAGGTCGTATATCATTTTTCAAGGTTTTTGTTTCCAGCCGTTTTGATTCCAGCCGTTCATGCCAGACTGAAGAGAGAGGTGTTGTAATAATGTAAAATATGTGAAAAACAATGTGTTTTTCAGGCAACCTAGTATGTGAGCCTGTTCTAGTACACACACCCAAATCAAGACTTTGTAAAAGAGCATAAGCCCCCCTTTAAATAAGTGGACCTGCTATACCTACAGGGTGCCAAAAGATCCCTCCCTAAACCTGTCCCTTTGAACTGGTCTGACTGAATATTTACTGTTTGTATCCATTAAAAGAATTAACATACAAATGAAAAAGGCAGTTCGTTACTTGAATCCAGTCATGTCTTCATCCATCTCAATTCGATTTAAATAGTATCTGTGAAATAAAGTTGATGATATCGCTGTAGATGAAGTGACCCCAACTAAGCGGCAAGGAACCAAAACTCCATCGGTGACAGAATGGAGAATAAACCTTGGGAGAAACCAGGCTCAGTCATGGGGCCAGTTCTCCTCTGACCAGACAAAACCACCCTTAGGAAAAAGTAGTATACTTCAAGTGTATTTCATTAAGTGTACTTAAGTAAAGTTCAAGTATATTTTAAGTATACTTTAAGTATAACAGTAGCAAGCTTTAAGTACACAAAGTAGTTTACCTCTTTCTATGTTTGTAGTTTGTGCTGCAATTATACTAAAAGTGAACTTACAGGTATACTCACAGTTTACTAATTAAATACTTTGTAGTTCGTTTTAGTAACTGGTGTCTCTTTTTTTCTTCACTTATGTTTTTTTTTTTTTTCTGTGCAGAATATGTGTTTTAGCGCCCTCTACCATATAATAATGAAAACACGGATTCTAGGAATAGCTCAAATATACTGTATTTAGAATTTTTGTTAGTATAAGTCAAGAATACTTAAATGTAATTTTAAGTATATTTATGAGGAGTACATAACCAAAGCATACTTTCCTATTTTTAGTTTAAAAGAAGTATACTAATAGCATACTTGAATAAACTTATTTTTCGTAAGGGCAGCAGTTCAATTCCAGGCTTCAGCAAAGTCACATTTGGCAAAGAACTCAACTGGTTCCTGTGGTATTGTCCTGGTGGCTGTCTAGGAGGCAAGTTCTTGACTGTGGATCTGCCCCTGGAGCTCATCTAGTTGTCCTGGTCTCCGCTGTCTTTCAGGGCAGTAGAGGTCCTTTCTAGGTGCTGATCCACCATCTGGTCTGGATACGTACTGGATCCAGGTGACTGCAGTGACCCTCTGATCTGGATACAGACTGGATCTGGTGGCTACGGTGACCTCGAATAAGAGAGAAACAGACTAAAATTAACGTAGATGCCATTCTTCTAATGATGTAGCAAGTACATAGGGTGTTATGGGAAGTGTCCCCGGTTCCGGTTTACCTAATTAATGCAGCCTAAAATTCCTTTAACGGATTTGAATATTAGAAATGTGTAAATGTGTTATTTGTACGCAAGGTTAAAGTGATGGGTCTTTAATCTAGATTTAAACTGCAAGAGTGTGTCTGCCTCACGAACAATGTTAGGTAGGTTATTCCAGAGTTTGGGCGCTAAATAGTTTATGGTGTGAGGATCCACCCATCTGCCCAAAAAGTGAAACAGCCAAGAGTTCCACACAGGAGACGGCAAATTTAACATAGTCACATATGTACCAGTTATCCTAATTTAAGACACACGGTCTAAAATTCATAGCAAAGCACTCAGGTGTTATAAAGAATACACTTAACTAGCCAATGTGCACATGTAATAGCACAAACAACTATACAGTGTGTTTATATGGGCACAATGTGTTTTAAACGGTTAATTTTTAAATCATACCTGACAGAAGAGAGACACACAGCAGCAAGAGTTCTGGTGCAGAGATCCAGAGACCATCACACACGGCATGGGGTTTTTTCTGTCTACAGAATCCCCTCCACCCCGCAATGTCTTTTCACTTCCCTTTTATACTCAGAGCAGACAACAAAGAAATATTAAAGCCAAGTCTTTTTGGTTCCTTAGGTTCCCGTGATCACATCAGGGTCACACCTGGCTAGAGATAAACATTCTTAAAGACCCTTAAAGGGTGAACACAATTCTACAAATGTTTTTAATCTTTCTCGTAATATAAATGACTACTGTGAAATTGAGACCATTTCGGCAATCGTACAGAGAACTTTAAAATGATACCAAACATGAAAAGTTTACGATCATGAATCCTGAAGATATGATTTATGTGAGCATAGCAAATTCAGTTTCTTAGCGATTGGGACCATGTACCCAGGGGGAAAGGATGAGTGAAAAGGCCAAAGAGTAAATGTAGCAAGAGTTTGGCTTCACAAAGAGATCAAAGCCCTTTGTTTTGTGGAATGGTATTTGCATTGCGAGAGTTCCTGAGTGGTTGGCTTCACAAATATTTAATTTCATTCCTTTCAATGGGGTGCATTCTTACATGTGTTAATGCTTTATTTAAAAAAAAAAAAAATCATTATTTTTCATATAATTTATCTTTATTCCACACTGCTCTGTCACTTGTCTGTGAAAGGGCTGTTTTAATAGAGTTTGGCAACTGTACATGGGTCCATGTTTAATATTATGTTAATAAGTGTATAATTGTATAATTATACAGGGCCCAACGTGGCCTCACTCTCCTGGGCATGAGAGTAGGATGGCTCCCCCTATTCCGGTTCTCCGTGACCTTGACAGGGCTGAGCTCCAGAGGGTTTTTAGAGCAACGCTTGGTCAAGGTGGTCTCACTCTGGCAGCATGAGAGTAAGATAATGCCCGCTACTCCGGTTCTCCATGACCATGAAGGCTGAGCTCCAGGGGCTTTTTTGAGTGATGCAGGCCCAATTTGGCCTCACTCTCTTGGGCATGAGAGTAAGGTGACGGCCGGTTCTCCATGAGAGTGAAGGCTCCATCCGTGGGGTGACCAGCGGCAGGTTTCAAGGGTCCAGGGCCCTTCGGTACCCCCGAGCCCACACAGCACAATGAAGGTGAAGGATGGCACCCACCGGCCCTCTCACCCACACCGCTGGGCAGGTGGAGCTAGAAGTATATGCGATGGTACCCATAAGATGGTGATCTATGCATGAGCACAGCGAAGCCACAGGAAACCCTGGTGGAGGCCCACAGCGGTCCTGATGTATACATTGGTTGGTCTGACCTGGGTATAGGGCGAAAGGACTAATCAAACCATCTAGTAGCTGGTTCCCTCCAAAATTTCCCTCAAGGTAGCTGGTGCTTTATCCGGTAAAAATGAATGAATAGAGGCCTTGGGGACCAAGATGATCTCAACCTATTCCTCAAACTTTAAATGGGTAAGAAGCACAGCTCTCTGGCTTGGAGGCCTGGGCGTGGAATGCAAGACACCTAGTGGGCCACTTTTGGTAAGCAGAACTGGCACTGGGGAATGAAACTGAACACCGGGTTAATGAGCCCAATGCCGATGCTCATCAGACCCCAGAAAAAGGTGTTGGTTGATATAGACAGCAGGTCGGTGGCCATGGAAGTTGGAAATCCACTAAGGAGTGTGTAAAACTCACCTAAAAATGGTTAGCACAGGAGCCTCATGACCATATCCGGCTGTCAACAGAAAGAAAAAGGTATCAAGGGATATCAAGGGCGGTGGTGCGGAAGCCCTTCGGGATAAGGATTGGCTCTAAGGGCTGGGTCAGTCGGGCTGAAGTGTTAAGTGGGGCTTGGGCCTGCGCCACGGATGAGGGAGCGGCCTCACTGCAGCACCCCCTCCCGTTCCCGCCTCCGGAATGCGGCACTAGACCCCCCACCTCGGAATGCGGCACTAGACCTCCCCCCCGCTCGAGCGTTCCTCCCTGCTCAATCTGTGTCATCTGTCCCTTCCTTAGGGGTAGGCTTGCACGTGGCGACTCTGGACGTGCACCAGGCCCTTCTCATGGATCTCCCATTTACGTCCCACGTCAGGACCTCTGTCTCAGTGCCGCCCTCCCCCGGCATTTAATGATCACATAAAACTGGAGTCAGACTGATCACAGAGCTAGACTAAAATTTAAAACTAAACCCTGATAAATTCAGAATATATATACATGAATATTAAAATCAATTAAAACTTTGTCTGCAGCCAGCACTAACTCAGATATAAAATCTGATTTTTTTTTATAAAGTCTGTATGGTGCCCTGGTGGCCTGTATACATTAAGCCATACAAACATCACAGGGGATCTGGTGCGCAATGGTAGCGAACCCGAGACAACTTGGAGCAGGTGGTCTGAGTTCGTTTGCTCCCGAACTGTGCCGTGTGAATGTGTGAATGTACAAGCAACACGGACTCGGGTGCACACTTGTTCAGGAAGTAAAGTAACCCACGCATGCGTAACACACGAGAACCATGGGTGGCAGAGGAACATTGATATGTGCTGAATTACACCATGGCAATGAACATTCATTCACTATGTTGTGCATAATAGCACCAAAATAACAAAAATATTACAACTATGCTCAGTCGTGTTGTGTTCTCACTGCGTTTTCCGTGTGCGTTTGCGATTACGTTAGGTGACTTGCAAACGCACCTGGGTTTTGATACACTATTGAGTGTCAAAGCAGACCAAACCTAAACATAAGAATTTTCACAAAGAAATCCATCCATCCATCATCTTCCGCTTATGCGGGGCCGGGTCGCGGGGGCAACAGTCTAGCAGAGAACGCCCAGACTTCCTCTCCATAGCCACTTCTCCAGCTCTTCCGGGGGACCCCGAGGCGTTCCCAGGCCAGCCGGGAGACATAGTCCCTCCAGCGTGTCCTAGGTCTTCCCCGGGGCCTCTTCCCGGTGTTACGACCCTGTGCTCCTTTTCTTCTCTGCTGGGGTTGGAATGACCTGGGAGGGTGTGGTTGACTGTACACCCCTACTGACTGATTTTCACTGATTGTGGAGAGAATAATGCTGGACTATTCATCTCACATTACTTTCCTCTGGGGAATGGCAGTCTCCAGAGAAGTCATTTGTGGCCCAACCGTTGCTCTTGTTTATCTTTGTCAACATTCCTTACCTTTTGGATTATGATTTCTTTATTTAAACCCCTAGACATTATGCTATATTATTTTGTAATGGATTATTTTTCATTATAATAAACAAACTTGCAAGTCAAACCATCTGTGCAAGTGTGATCCTATTTTAGTTACGGTCGAGAACGAGCTGGCCGTGACACCGGTGAGACGTGCCTGGAACACCTCCCTGGGAAGGCGTCCAGGAGGCATCCTAAATAGATGCCCGAGCCACCTCAGCTGGCTCCTCTCGATGTGGAGGAGCAACGGCTCTACTCTAAGCTCCTCCCGAGTGACCGAGCTTCTCACCCTATCTCTAAGGGAGCGCCCAGCCACCCGACGGAGAAAGCTCATTTCGGCCGCCTGTACCATAGGTGAGAGCTCATGACCATAGGTGAGAGTAGGAAAGTAGATTGAACGGTAAATCGAGAGCTTTGCCTTACAGCTCAGCTCCTTCTTCACCACGCCAGACCGGTACAGCGACCGCATTACTGCAGAAGCTGCTCCGATCCGTCTGTCAATCTCACGCTCCATCCTTCCCTCACTCGTGAACAAGACCCCAAGATACCTGAACTCCTCCACTTGAGGCAGGAACTCTTCACCAACCTGAAGTGGGCAATCCACCCTTTTCCGACTGAGAACCATGGGCTCGGACCTGGAGGTGCTGATTCTCATCCCAGCCGATTCACACTCGGCTGCAAACCGTCCTAGTGCACACTGAAGGTCCTGGTCTGAGGAGGCCAACACGACAACATCTTCCACAAAAAGCAAGACGAAATCGTATGGTCCCCAAACCGGACACTCTCCGGCCCTTGGCTGCGCCTAGAAATTCTGTCCATAAAAATTATCAACAGAACCGGTGGCAAAGGGCAGCCCTGCCGGAGTCCAACATGCAACGGGAACAGGTCTGACTTACTGCCGGTAATGCGAACACAGCCCTAAGTAGGGAGCCGCCGACCCCATACTCCCGGAGCACCCTCCACAGGATGTCGCAAGGAACACGGTCGAATGCCTTCTCCAAATCCACAAAACACATGTGGACTGGTTGGGCAAACTCCCATGAACACTCCAGCACCCTGGAGAGGGTATAGAGCTGGTCCAGTGTTCCACGACCGGGACAAAAACCACACTGTTCCTCCTGAATCCGAGGTTCCACTATCGGCCGAATTCTCCTCTCCAGTACCCTGGCATAGAGTTTCCCAGGGAGGCTGAGAAGTGTGATCCCCCTATAGTTGGAACACACTCTCCGGTCCCCTTCTTGAAAAGAGGGACCACCACCCCGGTCTGCCAGTCCAGAGGTACTGTCCCCTACCGCCATGCGATGTTGCAGAGGCGTGACAGCCAAGACAGCCCCACAACATCCAGAGACTTGAGGTACTCGGGGCGGATCTCATCCACCCCCGGTGCCTTGCCACCGAGGAGCTTTTTAACTACCTCGATGACTTCAGCCCGGGTGATGGGCGAGTGCTCCTCCGAGTCCCCAGCCACTGACGTTCACCGAGGTAAACTCCAACACATGGCGGCTGAGCTGGGGGCTATTAGCAAACCCACTCCAGCCCTCCTTGATTTAAATTTTGACATAAGGGGTTTTGTGAACTGTTCTTAGTCTGGCCAGTCACCAAGGACCTGTTTGCCTTGGGAAACCCTACCAGGAGCATATAGCCCCAGACAACATAGCTCCCAGGATCATTCGGGTACTCAAACCTCTCCACCACGATAAGGTGACAGTTCAAGGAGAGGCACAAAGAAATCAATTCTTAAAAAAAAGTAGCAATGTATTAATTTTCACATTCCAGTTTAATACTTTTAAGTACATAATGAGAACATAAGACACATTTATCTGAAATAGAGGCAGTAGAAGATGAGGTTATCATTTTAGTTGGATAATGAAAAGAGCAAAAAGAAGAAAACCCCATAAAGAAAAAAAAAAACGATTTTTTTCCCAAATCTTACCTTCCTTTTCATGATTTGTGTGTAACTTGAAAACACTTTTTTTCAATAAACATGCTCTCTCAACAATCACATGCATTACTTCATCTCGCACTCAATTTTCTCTTTTACTGAATGCTCTCAGTAACCACTACCACCTGTCTTCACTAATTTGCTCAATCCTCATCAGTCAAGGGTGCTTTTCCTGATAACCTGTCTCTTATGGGTTTTCAAATCTGTCCTGGAGGACCCCCAACCCTGCACATTTTATATGTCACCCTCATCAATCACACCTGATTCAACTCATAGCTCAAAAGTGAGATTGCAAGAACTGAATTGGTGTG